>NC_134353.1:64452359-64539859 GCF_048569485.1 Anomaloglossus baeobatrachus
GAGACAAGATCTGTATCCTTATGTTTCACACACTGAGAAACCTAAGTTATTGTGGGGGGGGGTGTTCTTTTTCTCCTTTGTTGCTGCCTGCTTATGATTGGACAACTCAGAGGGCGTAGACGTACACGCCCCCAGTGAAAAATATCTGAAGACACCCACTTGCTTATGATTGGACAACTCAGAGGGAGTAGACGTACACGCCCCCAGTGAAAAATATCTGAAGACACCCACTTGCTTATGATTGGACAACTCATAGAGGGAGTAGACGTACACGCCCCCAGTGAAAAATATCTGAAGGCACCCACTTGCTTATGATTGGACAACTCATAGAGGGAGTAGACGTACACGCCCCCAGTGAAAAATATCTGAAGGCACCCACTTGCTTATGATTGGACAATTCATAGAGGGAGTAGAAGTACACGCCCCCAGTGAAAAATATCTGAAGGCACCCACTTGCTTATAATTGGACAACTCATAGAGGAAGTAGAAGTGCACACCCCAGTGGAAAATATCTGAATACACCCACTTGCTTATGATTGGACAACTCATAGAGGGAGTAGAAGTGCACACCCCCAGTGGAAAATATCTGAAGACACCCACTTGCTTATGATTGGACAACTCATAGAGGGAGTAGAAGTGCACACCCCCAGTGGAAAATATCTGAAGACACCCACTTGCTTATGATTGGACAACTCATAGAGGGAGTAGAAGTGCACACCCCCAGTAAAAAATATCTGCAAACATCCACTTGGACTTAACTCATTAGGTGCTAAATACTGTGATCCCAAATATATCTGCAATAGAGAGGCGAAGGAAAAGAAAAAAACTACTATTATTCCGCTCCACAGACGTTACTGCATTGTGTATCCAAAACAAAATGAAAATGTATTATTTCATTTCACTGAGAAATCTTCTCTAAGCTATGGTGGGGGCGTGTTCTTTAGTCCTATGAGTGTTGGCGCCTGCTTATGTGTCGCCCAGGGATAGGGGTACTCAGATCCGAGCCAGGGGGTCGCTTCTGAAGGTATCACGGTGGTGTGACCCGGTCTGTGATCCCAGGCACAAAAAAAGGGTATTATATACAGGGGAGATTTTGTAGACTATGTTCCGTGACGCCACCAGTGGTGTGCGGTGAGGTAATGGAGCACCGCCGCTGCCGGTCAAAGGATCCCGGGGATGGTAATGGGCAGCAAGGTGGTGATTTTCCCTCCATGGGTAGGGTGTTGATGTCCGGGACCCCGGTGTGATGGATTGGGGAGTAACGGGTGCAGTCCACGGCTTGGACCGGGTGGTGCAGGAGTACTCACAGTATAAGGCAATAACTGACACGAGTCCAAGAATTAACCAAGTTGCTGGTAACTGGTGCCCACGGCTGCTGTGAGGACGGGTCCCACACCCGTGTGTGTAATTCGGGTGTTTTTCTCCTGCCTGGTGTCTGTGTCTGCTCCGTATGTCGTGGGCGGAGGAGGGGACGCCGCGCTCTCCCTACTGCTGCTCGGGTCCGGCTGCCGCTGCGGCTGCTGCGGCCTGCTGCTGCCGCTGCTCGGTGGCTCGAGCGATGGGCCGGATCCCGGGGACTCGAGTGGCGCTCCTCGCCCGTGAGTGAAAGGGGGTTTTGGGTGTGGGGATAGTTTATTGTCCGTGACGCCACCCACGGTTGTGCTGATTTGTTGACACCACCGCTGCTCTGTATGGGGATCCCGGGAAGGATGGTATGGAGCAGCCAGTTGTTGTGTTGCCCCTCCGTGGGTAGGGGTTGGTGATCCCGGGGCCCAGTGATGAGGTGGGTGATGCAGGGCTTGGTGGGGTGGCAGGGACGCGGGGGCAGCGCTGTGCCTTGCGGCACTGTGGTACTCACTCAGCCTGAGACGTTGACACAGTTTTCGGTAAAACACACAGCTGGAAAGACGGTTCCCACGGACGGCTGCACTTGCTTTCCCCAGTAGGTGACGGTGATGTCCCTTTTCCTGCACCTAATGTTTCTGTGTTGGTAGCGATGGTTTCCCACCGGTAACCCGCTCCCCGGCTTGGATATGGGCCGGAGGAGCCCTACTTTGCCCGCAGGCGCTGGCCCTGAGAAACTGGTGCCCTGGCGGTGGCGGTGTCTCTCCGTTACGGTCGGACTGTTGCCTTCAATCGGGACTTGGTTGTTTGGAGACAGACGTCCCCTTCACTGATGGATTTGGCAAATTATGGCGACTCCTAGCCTTGCCGGGGTCCGAGAGGCCCCTGCCCTGGTGCTGACACTGCTCCAGACCGCCGGGCCACTACCCGTCCGCGGTCCTTCCAGCAACCTCCGAGCAGTCACCCCTGCGGACTATCACCGCCATCTGCTGACCTTGCTGTCACTGTCCGGGCACACAGCCGGACCAACTTCAGGCTTTACTACTGTCACTTCAGCTCTTCTCTTTAGCTTTGCTACCACTTTCTTCCACTTCACTTCACTTTCCTCATTCCACTGTTTACTCATCCACTCTAGCACTCAGCTAGACTCTGTTCTTCTTCCTGTCCAAACTCTAACTTTGCTCCACACTCAAGCTCTCCCTGAGCTAACTCTGTTCTGCCTGGTTCCTCCTGTCTCCAGGGCTGTGTACTCCTCGGTGGGCGGAGCCAACCGCCTGGCCCACCCCCTGGTGTGAACATCAGCCCCTGGAGGAAGGCAACAAGGATTTTGGTAGCCTTGATGTTCCTAACTGGGTGTGGTGGTAGGGTGTGGTGGTGTGATGACCTGTGACCCCTGGCTTGCCCAGGGCGTCACACGTACACAGGAAGCGGCTGGCCTATTCCTGAGGCCCTCACTGCCACTTCTCCCAGCCCCACACAGGGGCTGCCTCCAGTCCTCTCTCCTCCTGCAGACCGCCTGAAACTAAACTCTACTCTCTCCAAGCTCCTCTCTCCCCCTCCCGTTTTCCTGAGGAGGGGGCGAGTGGGGCCTGATTGGTTGGTGTGTATCGGTGTGGGAAACTCCCCAAGGGACAGTGAGATCTGCACCAGAAAGATGGATGCAGACCTCTGTGACACCCTGGTTTTGCCAGGGCGGCACACTTATGATTGGTCAGCATCATACAGGGTGAAGAAGTACACGCCCCCAGTAAAAGCTTTCTGATAACTTTTTTTTTTAAGGCCAAGTGGGTGTTAACTCATTAGATGCCAAATACTCTGATCGCTAATCTCTCTGCAAGAAATGATTCATACATTATGCGGTGATGTAGTAACAGCATAGTGTGACCTTTGGCTTTTGCATTATGTTTTAATTATAGAATGTGGCTTGTGACCATCTCTTGGAGCAGAGTGTGGTAAAAAAAACAAAACCCCCCAAAAAAAACCAAAAACATGGTTAAAATGTGTATTCACAACAGATTTTCCTATTATAGATATAGGAGATGACAGTTGGTGCTTATAAGGTTCTATGGAGAAGGAGCTGGACACAGACAGACATTCTGCTGCAAGTTCTCCTGAAACGACAGCTAGTTGGTGCTTATAAAGTTCTATGAAGAAATGAAACGGTTTCAAGAGAACTTGCAGCAGAATGTCTGTCTTCCCCTACCTCCTCATTCCATAGAGTCTTATAAGCACTAAATGTCATCTATCTCAGTAATTGGAAAATATGTCTTCACTTTACATGAATTGAGAATATTGTAATTGAATGATCAGTCCGGGAGGATAGATATATTGCAAACTTTCTTGATTGATTAAAAAAAATAAAGACAAGTTACTCTAATATTTGCTGTGGTAACAAAAATTCCAATTATGTAAATTATAGACATTTGGAATAATCGACATGATATTAGGAAATCGGGGCTGTTTATTTTTTTTATTCTAGAAACAGCGCCACTCTTGTCCATGGCCGTTCCTGGTACTGCAGTTCATCCTAAATGAAATGTATGCTGCAATACCAGACCTGGCCTATGCACAAGAGAGGCGCTGTTTATACCAGATCATGGAACACTGGTTTAATTTGCTCTTTCCTCCTTCTCGATGGCAATCATCGTGTTATTCCATATACACATAGGTGAGGAGTCCCATCTGCAGGCTGCAGAGAAGCGATCACCCACTGATGAATGCGGGAGGGGACGCACCTGAGATGCAGACAAAGAGCCGGTGAATGAGGTCATTACTGCTGTGGAAGCGGGAGCGGATCTTTTGTCTGGAAGCAATCTTTGCAGCCTTCAATGCCAGTTGTATTTCCTCCTGATCAATGTCATCTGATGAGCAGGAGCTGGTCATCAGGCTGCTGGAGGAGACGGAAGAAGAGGGAGAAATAATAATAATAATCAGCAGCCAGACGGTTAGTGATGTATTATCAGAGGCCATACAGGAAAGGTCAGGACAGTGCACAGACGCCGCACCGGAGAAATACAGATTTCTATCACAGCGAAACCAGCCTGACAGATGCCTTCCCTCAGCTGTCATTACCGGGGACGAAATGTGACAATCGCAGGATGAGATTCCGGGGGTAATTCACAGCCAGAAGAGGAAAGCATCCAAGGAGAAGTCAGCGGGTTCTGAAACTTTTCAAACCAAAAAACTACCAAGAACCAAGAAACGCCACTGCATCACTCCTTACAAAGCATGGTGGATGTCCCCACCCCGCGCGCCGTCTGGAGGTGTCCCCTCCCCGCGATCTAGAGATGCCCCCAACCATGATCTAGAGATGCCCCCAACCATGATCTAGAGATGCCCCCAACCATGATCTAGAGATGCCCCCAACCATGATCTAGAGATGCCCCCAACCATGATCTAAGATGCCCCCAACCATGATCTGGCGAGGTCGCGCCTCCACCGAGTGGCGAGGTCGCGCCTCCACCGAGCTGGCGAGGTCGCGCCTCCACCGAGCTGGCGAGGTCGCGCCTCCACCGAGCTGGCGAGGTCGCGCCTCCACCGAGCTGGCGAGGTCGCGCCTCCACCGAGCTGGCGAGGTCGCGCCTCCACCGAGCTGGCGAGGTCGCGCCTCCACCGAGCTGGCGAGGTCGCGCCTCCACCGAGCTGGCGAGGTCGCGCCTCCACCGAGCTGGCGAGGTCGCGCCTCCACCGAGCTGGCGAGGTCGCGCTCCCACCGAGCTGGCTGAGGTCGCGCCTCCACTGATCTGGTGAGCACCATTTTCTCTCTATATATATACTAAGCGGATTCCGATTTCTCTATTTTATTGAGAAGACGTAGGGGCCCCAACAAGATGAAGCAGAGGAGAAGGAAACACAATGTGAGACTACAAGTATGATCACTAGAATGAATAGAATAGGCTGGCACTTGTCAGCTTTGCTGTGTAGACTGGGACAGAATGAGCCATCTCACTATCCTTAGAGGGGCAGTTGAATATATTGTACGGTGATAGGTCTGGTAGGGTAGAATACAGTCAGTCAGTGTAAGAGGCTCAGTTAATTAAAGAGCGATAAATTGTCCACCGCTGCAGCATCGGCATCACAGAGATCCATTATTGATGCCTGCTCCTGAGATCAATGTGACGACGAGCAGCATGTCAGCTCCGAAATCACGGCTGGTGTCAGCAGAAACAATGGTGCCATTATCCGGATCAGGACAAGCAGGTTATGGATCATCTGTGCAGGCGGATACCAGACCCCTGCGGGAGCGGCCAGCATCAGCCCAGAGTGACAGAAGCAGCCAACGACTGTGAGCAGAAATAGGGGTGGAGGTGGCACACCTCATCAAACACTTCCCAGCTGCTGCAGAACCTCATCATATAAACCTAAGCTGCTTCAAAACCTCATCAAACACACTAAGCTGCTAAAGGAACCTCATCATACACACTAAGCTGCTTCAAAACCTCATCAAACACACTAAGCTGCAGCAGAACCTCATCATACACACTAAGCTGCTGCAGAACCTCATCATATAAACCTAAGCTGCTTCAAAACCTCATCAAACACACTAAGCTGCTAAAGAACCTCATCATACACACTAAGCTGCTGAGGAACCTCATCATACACACCTAAGCTGCTGCAGAACCTCATCATACACACTAAGCTGCTGCAGAACCTCATCATATAAACCTAAGCTGCGGCAAAACCTCATCACACACACTAAGCTGCTGCAGAACCTCATCAAACACTTCCCAGCTGCTGCAGAACCTCATCATATAAACCTAAGCTGCTGCAGAACCTCATCACACACACTAAGCTGCTGCACAACCTCATCATACACACTAAGCTGCTGCAGAACCTCACCATACAGACTAAGCTGCTGCAGAACTTCATCATACACACTAAGCTGCTGCAGAACCTCATCATACACACTAAGCTGCTGCAGAACCTCATCATACACACTAAGCTGCTGCAGAACCTCATCATACACACCTAAGCTGCTGATAACACAACACAACAGATAACAGAATAAATAGCGGCACAGAAAAAATCCCAATGGGAAACACATGAAATAACGCCACAATCTGCCACCACACGTTTGTCCCAGAGATTTACACCCCGTCCACAGTAAGGAAGACCAGCAGCCGGGGAATAAGAGGGCGACACGTCTGGGGCCAGGAGGACACGTCTGGTGTCTGAGAAATGAAAGACTCATCTGTCTGGAGATGAAAGCTGTGCCAGGAGGCCGGGAAATTACACTCAGAAGTATCCTGCACAATCGTCTATGACTAATACCGCAACCATTCGGCCAACAAAACCCACCAATCAGCGCAGACCTAATTATAATAATTACACCACATACAACTCATCAAAAAGCAGAAAAGGAGCTGAGCAAAAACACGACATCGGCCCCAATGCAGATAGGGCTGGGGAGATGAGCCATTAGGGATACAGATATTGGCCCCTTCCCAGGTTTGGGCCATCAGGTATACAGATATTGGCCCCTTCCCTGCTCTGGGCCATCAGGTATACAGATATTGGCCCCTTCCCTGACCTGGGCCATCATGGATACAGATATTGGCCCCTTCCCTGCTCTGGGCCATTAGGGATACAGATATTGGCCCCTTCCCTGCTCTGGGCCATCAGGGATACAGATATTGGCCCCTTCCCAGGTTTGGGCCATCAGGTATACAGATATTGGCCCCTTTCCTGCTCTGGGCCATCAGGGATACAGATATTGGCCCCTTCCCTGCTCTGGGCCATCAGGGATACAGATATTGGCCCCTTCCCTGCTCTGGGCCATCAGAGATACAGATATTGGCCCCTTCCCTGCTCTGGGCCATCAGGGATAGAGGTATTGGCCCCTTCCCTGACCTGGGCCATCATGGATACAGATATTGGCCCGTTCTCTGCTTTGGGCCATCAGGGATACAGATATCGGCCCCTTCCCTGCTCTGGGCCATCAGGGATACAGATATTGGCCCCTTCCCTGCTCTGGGCCATCAGGGATACAGATATTGGCCCCTTCCCTGCTCTGGGCCATTAGGAATACAGATATCGGCCCCTTCCCAGGTTTGGGCCATCAGGTATACAGATATTGGCCCCTTTCCTGCTCTGGGCCATCAGGGATACAGATATTGGCCTCTTCCCTGCTCTGGGCCATCAGGGATACAGATATTGGCCCCTTCCCTGCTCTGGGCCATCAGAGATACAGATATTGGCCCCTTCCCTGCTCTGGGCCATCAGGGATAGAGGTATTGGCCCCTTCCCTGACCTGGGCCATCATGGATACAGATATTGGCCCGTTCTCTGCTTTGGGCCATCAGGGATACAGATATCGGCCCCTTCCCTGGTCTGGGCCATCAGGGATACAGATATTGGCCCTTTCCCTGGTCTGGGCCATCAGGGATACAGATATTGGCCCGTTCTCTGCTCTGGGCCATCAGGGATACAGATATTGGCCCCTTCCCTGCTCTGGGCCATCAGGAATAGAGGTATTGGCTCCTTCCCTGACCTGGGCCATCAGGGATAGACGTATTGGCTCCTTCCCTGACCTGGGCCTTCAGGGATACAGATATTGGCCCGTTCTCTGCTCTGGCTCACCAGTGATAAAGATGTTAACCTCTTCATTTCCCTAGATCACTAGTGATACTGTCATTAAACCCCTAGACATCAGGTACTACAATGGATCACCAGGGATGTAAACAGTAACTCCTTCTCTGCCACAGACCACCAGGGACGTATGTGATCTCCACATCTCCCGACCTGAAGATTATTCCCGGCTATACGGCCCTATAATTCTTACTTAATTATATCTATTAATATTGATTTGATGCCTCCCTGTGTCGATCGCCTTAGAGGGTCGTCCCTTAGTGCCCCGTCATTAGAGGGGCAATGCCAGCTGCTTGTCCGCCATCCTTCCCCCGTGTGGCAGCCCACACCTCAGCGTACACTGGGGCAGAAAGTGAAGTTTGCTGTGAAAAGTATACAGCCATCTATTCAGTGCGACAGCGGGGAGAGAAGAAACAGGAGACAGGAGATTACAAAATGTCTGTGTGTTATCAGCAGGAAGACGCAGAATTCTCCATACGGGAGGAGGAAGGAAAATCCAAATGTTTGTTGTCATAGTGAGAGAGAATAGAGCGTGGTGCGACCAAGAGAGAAGAGAGTGTGGGGCGGCCAAAAGAGAAGAGAGTGTGGGGCGGCCAAAAGAGAAGAGAGTGTGGTGCGGCCAAAAGAGAAGAGAGTGTGGTGCGACCAAGAGAGAAGAGAGTGTGGGGCAGCCAAAAGAGAAGAGAGTGTGGTGCGGCCAGAGAAAGAAGAGAGTGTGGGACGGCCAAAAGAGAAGAGAGTGTGGCGAGCCCAAGAAAGAGAAGAGAGTGTGGCGAGCCCAAGAAAGAGAAGAGAGTGTGGCGAGCCCAAGAAAGAGAAGAGAGTGTGGCGAGGCCAGAGAGAGAAGAGAGTGTGGCGCAGCCAAGAGAGAGAAAAGAGTGTGGCGCGGCCAAGAGAGAGAGGAGAGTGTGGCGAGGCCAAGAGAAGAGAAATGTGGCGCAGCCAAGAGAGAGAAGAGAGTGTGGCACGACCAAGAGAGAGAATAGTGTGGCGCGACCAAAAGAGAATAGATTGTGGTGCGACGAGAGAAGAGAGTGCGGCGCGGCCAAGAGAGAGAATAGAGTGTGGCACGACCAAGAGAGAGAATAGTGTGGCGCGACCGAGAGAAGAGAGTGCGGCGCGACCAAGAGAGAGAATAGAGTGTGGCACGACCAAGAGAGAGAATAGTGTGGCGCGACCGAGAGAGAAGAGAGTGCGGCGCGACCAAGAGAGAGAATAGAGTGTGGCACGACCAAGAGAGAGAATAGTGTGGCGCGACCAAGAGAGAGAAGAGAGAGTGGCGCGACCAAGTGAGAGAAGAGAGCGTGGGTGCAGCCAGGAGAGAGAAGACAGTGGCGAGGCCAGGAGAGTGGCACTGGCCGCCTTACATGTTATTACCTCTGAGTGTAATCGCTGGAGAGACTACATGTGGTGACCGAGACGCTGTCAAAGTCACTGCTGGCCACCGAGCCGAAGGGAGAGTCCCGCTGACCCGTCGTGAGTACTGGGAACAAGAACATGAAAATGGCATGAAGTGCGGGCGACATGAGCGGCATGTGTGGAACGAAGACTAATTATCGTCCTAACGAGTCAAAAGGGAAATAAAAATGAATGTTAAACAAAATATAAAAACAATACAAATATATTCACATATGATATCTTACACGAACATGACGAAAAAAAAAAAATCACTATAGGTCACTAACATTTCCACTTTGTTGGAAATCAGCTGAGAGGAGCTCGGGAAAGGCAGGTGGTCAGGATGCGCTCACTGATGGCGTCTCAGTTAACTCCCTCTGCAGCCAGCAATAGAGGCTATAGAAGGAGAACGGTGCAACATATCTAATGGAGCCAGATTGTAAAAACGATTTTTAGTGAAAAATAGATGCATTTAAATAAACAATAAACAAATTATACATAGAGGTAGACAACCTTTCTAAAGGTCCTCAAGATAGCTCATCAATATCAGATTGGTGGGGGTCCGACATCCGACAGTCCAATCGATTACAGTTTGAATGTAAGGAGGTGAACGGAGCAGGAATGACAGCGCCGTACACCGTGTAGTGGCCAGTCCAGGGTACTGCATCTCAACCCCTACTCACTGGAATAGAATATAAGTTGCAGTACCCTAAAATGGCCACTAGTTATAGTAACAAACAGCTACGTTGACTTTTTACATCTGGCAACTGCTGGTCTTGGTAACAGCTGATCAGTGAGGGTGTCGGACCCCATTGATCTGATATTGCTGACCTATTTTAAGGGTAAATCAGGGACTACGATGAACTGGAACCTAAAGAAGAAGCCGGTTAGAGATTTTGAGATTACATGTCAATCAAATCATTTTGGGGCGTGGCCACTGTGACTCTTCTGCCAAATGGCTCCACCTCCTGGACTTAGGACCCTGTGTGAAAGTGCCTGATTACTGCTACATCTGTTCTCAATCAAGAAATCACTTAAATAGGACGTGCCTGACAAAGTGCAGTAAACCAAAAGATCCTCAAAATCTAGAGATCATGCAGCGATCCAAGTAAGTTCAAAACAAAGTAATTGAGATCAATCTGTCTGGAAAAAGCTATAAAGACATTTCTAAAACTTTGGGATTCCAGTGAGCCACAATGAGGAGTATATCCATAAATGGCAAAAATATGGAACAGTGGTGATATCTTCTCAGGAGTGGCCGGCCGACCTAAATTAATCCGACACATCAAAGATCACACATGACCCCACAACAACATCCAAGGAACTGCAGGCCTCACTTGTCTCAGTTAAGGACAGTGTTCATGACTACACCATAAGAAGGAGACTGGGCAAAAATGGCCACATGGCAGAGTTCCAAGGCGAAAAGCACTGCTTAGCAAAAAGAACATAAAAGCGCTTCTCAGTTTTGCCAGAAAACATCTTGATGATCCCCAAGATTTTTGGAGAATACTCTGTGGACTGAAGAGACAAAAGGTGAACTTTTTGGAAAGTTTATGTCCCATTACATCTGCTGTAGAAGTAACACAGCATTTCAGAAAAGGAACATCATACCCACAGTCAAGTATTGTGGTGGCCGTGTGATGGTCTGGGGCTGTTCTGCTGCTTCAGGACCTGGAAGACTTGCTGTGATAAATGGAACCATGAATCCTGAAGGAGAATGTCCGGCTATCTGTTCCTGACGCACTTGGGATCTGCAGTAGAACACCTCTGAATGGCTTAAGAAAAACAAAACTAAGACTTTGGAGTGGCCTAGACAGAGGCTTGACTTTAATCTAATTGAGATGCCGTGGCGTGACCTTAAAAAGGCAGATCGTGGTCAGAAATCCTCCAATGTGGCTGATTACAACAATTCTGCAAAGATGAGTGGGCCAAAATTCCTCAAGAGCATCGTAATAGACTTGCTGCCAGTTATAGGAAACGCTTGATTGCAGTTGTTGCTGCTAAAAGGTGGGCAAACCAGTTATTGGGTTTAGGGGCCAATCAATTTTTTTTTTTTTTTACACAGGGCCCTGTAGGTTTGGATTGATTTTATGGCATACTCGCCTACAGCAAAAAATGTTTTGTTTTTTTCTAAGCTTCCAATGCCGACTGGCACCTCCGCTAGCAATGATCTGTAACAGATGTGACTTCTGCACGGATCTGGTCTCCGGAGCTCTCGCTGTTTATTCGCAAACATCCGGTTTTTACGCGATAATTCTGTTTAGCGATTCCGTACATCAAAACAAGTACTTGAGAAATCTGCAATTATCTTGACGTGGACATGATAAGTGTTGCTTTTAATTAGTGACTGCGGTCTCTAAGTAAAATATTCCCCAAGGTTAATTTCCATTTTCTGCTTTTTCATGCTGAAAATGGGAAAGTTGTGCAAGTTAGCAAAAAATTACTATTGTAATTTAATCGGCGTAAAGTGTTTGTTCTCCGTTCGATGGAAGAGACGAGACTGGAAATGAATGAATCCGTGCCAGATTACAGATTTACAGGAGAAGCATTATTTACTGCACAAAACGGCTGTATTCTTCTGTGTCTGGGAGTTCTATGGAATTAGTCAATGCGACAGTATTGTTCATGTGCAACCGCCGCTCCAGTCAAGACCGAGGACCGCCGCTCCAGTCAAGACCGAGGACCGCCGCTCCAGTCAAGACCGAGGACCGCCGCTCCAGTCAAGACCGAGGACCGCCGCACCAGTCAAGACCGAGGACCGCCGCACCAGTCAAGACCGAGGACCGCCGCACCAGTCAAGACCGAGGACCGCCGCACCAGTCAAGACCGAGGACCCCCGCTCCAGTCAAGACCGAGGACCGCCGCTCCAGTCAAGACCGAGGACCGCCGCACCAGTCAAGACCGAGGACCGCCGCTCCAGTCAAGACCGAGGTCCGCCGCACCAGTCAGACCGAGGTCCGCCGCACCAGTCAAGACCGAGGACCGCCGCTCCAGTCAAGACCGAGGACCGCCGCTCCAGTCAAGACCGAGGACCGCCGCTCCAGTCAAGACCGAGGACCGCCGCTCCAGTCAAGACCGAGGACCGCCGCTCCAGTCAAGACCGAGGACCGCCGCTCCAGTCAAGACCGAGGACCGCCGCTCCAGTCAAGACCGAGGACCGCCGCTCCAGTCAAGACCGAGGACCGCCGCTCCAGTCAAGACCGAGGACCGCCGCTCCAGTCAAGACCGAGGACCGCCGCTCCAGTCAAGACCGAGGACCGCCGCTCCAGTCAAGACCGAGGACCGCCGCTCCAGTCAAGACCGAGGACCGCCGCACCAGTCAAGACCGAGGACCGCCGCACCAGTCAAGACCGAGGACCGCCGCACCAGTCAAGACCGAGGACCGCCGCACCAGTCAAGACCGAGGACCCCCGCTCCAGTCAAGACCGAGGACCGCCGCTCCAGTCAAGACCAAGGACCGCCGCACCAATCAAGACCGAGGACCGCCGCTCCGGTCAAGACTGACGAGCGCCGCTCTGGTCAAAACCCTTATGCATTAATATTCAATCTTGACCCCCTTGCTTCGTGGATAAACATGCGTCATCGGGTATGGAAAAGTAAGAGGGGTGGGCTTGCCATGGCTTAGCACTGCAAAAGGTCAGGAAAATCAAAGAGAAGGATGACGCTTCAGGTTTCTCCATGTGGTGGAAATTCTCAATCAAATAATCGACGGAGCTGGACAGCGCTGGTCAATATGATGATGTAGCGTCTGGCAGTAACATTCATCAGCAATATTCCTGTACTTACAGTAATGCAGAGCAGCTTGCAGAAAAATATGTTAATTGTTATATGCCCGGAAATCTCATCTCACACAGAGGGGTGAACGTTTACTTCCTACACCGAGCATCTCGGATCTAACAACTTTACGGAATCCAGGATCACAAGACGTTGCAACTCTTTTTCCAACACAAAGCCACCCACGCTATGGTCAAAGGGGATGTCTCAGTATAGACCCAGTCTGCACATCGCTAGGCTTAAGCCCCTAATGTCCGTAGGGTGGTCCAAACCGGTAAAATACCGAATGATTGTAAAAGCAGGCCATACACCTCAGATAATCATCATCACAGCAGGACTAATATATTTGGTGTCTCTCTCACGTATTGTGGGCAGAGAAGGACTGGGCATGTTGTTTCAATATGCCCGATCCTTGGTTCCAGCAGGAGAAAAGCCCATTGCTATAAGGTTCTGGTAGTAGTTTATTCTCGAGCTCTTTTGTAATGGCAGTGGGTAAAAAAGCTGTCCGTTTGGCCAACAGTTAACTTAAAGTGCTGTCAGTGAGTGACATAGTGAAGACCTAATTGATGGATAGGTCATTAATATGAGATCGGTGAAGGCCCGACACCCGGCACACTCATTGTTCACCTGAAATTGTATATATCTGGCCACTGATAAAAATAATGTAAGGGGCAAAACTTAGCAGAAGCAATTTATGGATGTATGAGGGATCAAGACTAGATCTCTCATATATCCAAAAGTCTTGTTCCCGCCAACATCCATAAAGTCCTGATCCCTAAAACATCCATAAAGTCTTGATCCCTGCAACATCCATAAATTCTTGATCCCTCAAACTTCCATAAAGTCTTGATCCCTCCAACATCCATAACATGATCTTCTAGGTGGTTGCAAAACTTAGCAGCCCTGAACATGGTTTAGTGACCACTGCTGAGATTAGTAGTTTATTTTTCCATTCTTCTATGGATAGATCATCATTATGTCAGTCCAAGACAATCCCTTTCAGTGCATGCTCTTCAGCACTACTAGGGGTCACACAGACAGCCGTGGCTTAAAAAACGACAACCAAGTGGCCTCTAAAAAGAGCCTATAGAAAATAAAGAAACACCGTGCTGGTTTAGTTAGCCTTCATAAACCATTAAGGATAACCAATCCAAAAACAGCCTTTTCGGCACAAAATGACAATATCAAAGCAAATAGTCCATACAGTAGTGCAGGTTTGCCCCCTCAGGTTAAGGTCCACCTCCCATTTCTTAGTAAGGAAAAACACACTGGAGATCTGTACACACTGACTGAGTGAGACAACTGGTCTCCTTTTTAGCTGCCATACCATGCCCTATGGTGGAGATATGTGAGTAGACAGTCCCACCCATCTCTCTGACTGCTCATAAACTTGGCCCCTGTCATCCCTGCTAACCCTCTCAGTCCTATACATACTGGACCTAGCGTACATCACAGAGGATAATCACCTCTGTGATACATATCTCCCCTTCCCTGTATATTGTAGGGCAGCCGGACACATCTTGGAGGGGAGATATGTATCTATCTCCCTGAATATATAAATATATATATATATATATATATTATGTACGTATAAAACCACCTCTGTATATATATATATATATATATATATATATATATATATATATATATATATATATATAAATATAAAATATATATATATATATATATATATATATATAAAATATATATATATATATAAAATATATATATATATATATATAAAATATATATATATATATATATATATATAAAATATATATATATATATATATATATATATAAAATATATATATATATATATATATAAAATATATATATATATAAAATATATATATATATATATAAAATATATATATATATATATAAAATATATATATATATATATATAAAATATATATATATATATATAAAAAAAAATATATATATATATATATATATATATATATATATATATATATATATATATATATAAAAATATAAAATATTATATATATATAAAAATATAAAATATATATATATATATATAAATATAAATTATATATATATATAAATATAAAATATTATATATATATAAATATAAAATATTATATATATAAATATAAAATATTATATATATAAATATAAAATATTATATATATATATATATATATATATATATAAATATAAAATATTATGTATATAAATATAAAATATTATATTTATATATATATATATATATATATATATATATATATATATATATTATATATATAAAAAAATATAAATATATTTTATAAATCATTTACCTGGTGCTGGACCTGGTGTCTTCCTTAGTTTCGGAGCCACTCCCCTCTGTTTTATGTGACAGCCCTTTCTCGCTTGCACTCTTTTTCCTTTTCTGATCCCTTTTTAGCTGACTACTGGAGACCCCCGTGCTCTCCTCGGATTCACTGTCCGTCCCTAGCTGTGAGTGGTGTGTCAGGCACTTGGAGGAATGAAGGTGTGTTTGTTCCGGTCTGTCCGTGTCCCTCTCCAATAACAAAACTGGAGGACCTTCCATTTTTAACGCCTCTTTAGCGGACACAGAGCTCTCCGGCCTCTCTAAATGGCCCATTTCTTTGGACTTTATTAAGCTATAGGAAGCATTTATAACTTTCCCCGAGGTGTTAATACTTCTTAAGTTGTCTAAGACATCTTCTCTGGCGTCGTCGCAGCTCCCGCAACACACACATGAATTGATTAAACAGTTAGTGGCCGCTATGCTGAGTTTGTTAGCCTCTTCCTCATCGTTGTTCGTTAACGGGTCTGAGGAAAGGGGGATCCGGCTGCTGGCTAAATCCGGTGATGCTTCCGGTGACACAGGATTGGAAAGAGATTTAGGGTTAAAAATTACAGTAGCAGAAATCTTCATCCCGCCAGTTCTGTGAGCAATGATTTCTGCAGTCTCCGCATTGTCACCGCTCGCATCCCAGCCATTGAGGTATAACTGTGAGTCTGACGCTTCAAGACAACTACAAGAATTTTGAAGGGATCCACTTGTCATGAGGATTTTACTCCCATCGATGGTGTTGTTATTGCTTAAGTCGCTTTCTACATCTTTCAAGAGGTCGAGATTGTCCACGTCCCCATTTTGCACAACGGTGTCTTGGCGATGAGGCACCTGCTTAGGGTTGTAACAGGAACTGTTGACCCATGCTATGGTGTTCTCGGAGGCCCTTTGTCTAGAAAGACCTTCCAAGGCTCCATCAAGGTCTTCCATGAAGAACACCCGGTCCTCCTCATCGTTGAGGTGGCCAAGAGGACGTCTGCTGGGGGATGCCTCGGTGCTAGAAGTAGTAGCTCTGTGTGCAGGTGACTGACAGACACTTGGTGGAGAAAGTAAAGAAGACATTTCATCGCCCACCCTATGAACCATCATATTTAGCTGCTCCAGCTCCTGCTCATCGTACTGCATGGAGCAGGCCAGTTCCACCTCAGTGTTTTCGATTTTGGATGAAAGTGGATCTTCTGTAGGTAAGGCATTGACTAAGACAGGAGAGATCGCCGTGGGCACTTCTGGATCTGTCCGGACTGGAAACTCCACGTCTTGCGATATGCAGAGATTCCGTTCTAGAGTATGCAGCTCTTCCTCCGTTAACGTCTGAAGAAGATCTCTGGAAAGATGTGAAAAAAAAGATTTAGAAGAAGATTTAGTCAAGGACGTCTCGATATTAGAGACATTAAAGGCATCTTAATCGCACAGAAACTTATACCCCAATTAGTTCAACAGTTTTTCGGCAAAATGTTGGTGGGAAACTTTGAAAAAAAGTTACGACTTTTGGTGTTTTTACGCCCGTTGGACAACTTTTTGAAAAGTGGCCAGAAAAGTGGGCAGAACACAAATTCTAGTCTATGAGCTGAGTAAATTTCTGATGGTTACACACAGCAGCTGAAAGATGCACCAAATTTACTAAGAGGCACACGCCATTTTTCAAGAATCAAAAAGAATGGTAGAGTTGGAAGGGACCTCAAGGGCCATCAGGTTCAACCCCCTGCGAGTGCAGGTTTTCCTAAATCATCCCATCTTGATCAATCAGGTCCACAGATACAGTGACCCAATTTTAAAGGTCCAAGATGTAACTAAGCCAAGAGGCCAACTGGCCATCCTGCCGCAAGTGAAAAGCCTGGAATGAAGATATATTAGACTTCGGTAAAATCAAAGGGACTGGTCTGGGGTGGGGTCTGACTATGGTGTGTGGTATGAGAGGTGACCAATGGGGTCAAAATAAATTAGGGATGTTGGATGTGAATCCATTTTTACCATTTTAGAGCTATTCCCCTTACCAGTCTCATTTTTACTCTTCCTTTTAATTTGAGGCACTGAATTAAGTTTTTTGGGGAGTGTTTAAGGCTGGACTGGGGTCTGGATTGATTTGAGGGTCTGGTGTGTCCCACGTCCCATTTTGCACTTTCTACTTATGTACCATTGTCTTATCACTGGAACATTTTTGGCAAAAGATGTTTTTGAGTAACTTGGCCATCAGATGCATTCCCCCTTTCACATAAGTAATTGTGGGCGAGGGGCTTTTGAAATTCTGGCACGGGGTCCATCACATACTAGCTAAACCCCATAGACTCAAATTCTAAGGCTGGGACGGATATTTTCAGTACTTAAAATCTTAAAAGCTTAGGGAAAAATTTGAGTTTCTTGCCATCAAGATATATGAGTGGTCGTAAAGCAAAGTAGAAAGCAATACACAAACAAAAAAAACTATTAGGAACAAGCCTGCCAGCATGCTGCGGCATGAGGTGGTATACTGCGCCTCTCCCCCACATAGCAGCCCCCGACGCCACTATATACAGCATATACAATACTGTATAGATGCAGAAACAACAATATGTATGCAGAAATCTTCAGCGCTGTCTATTAGCGCTGCCATATGTTCTGTTCTTAGATGTAAAAAGCAAAAAATAAAAATAAAAAAGATTTTTGTTTATCCTAACCATCAGCCACGCTGGATCTACAAAGGTATCGCTGTCATTCCCCACTGAGCCTCAGGGAGCGAGGCGAGAACACCGCTGATGGGATCGGAGCGATTATCATCAGAGGCTGTGGGGGCATCTGATAATTACAATCAGTAGCACATTGCCAGGACCGGAGGGCTCACTAAGGAGAATTTATTTATTTAATCTTTCAATTTTATTCTTTTTTTTTTTAAAACAATATTTTTATGGAGACCTGCAATAGACAATCTTTATGTTAATGGACATAGTGGCTTTATGTCCTTTGCCATCTGCATGACTGCCCCCCACAAACATGATCACCACACATCCCCTGCTCCCTGCATGGTTCCCCACACATGCCCCCTGCTCTCAATGAGGTGCCCCCCCCCCACACACACACACACGCCCTCTGCTTTCATTGTGGGACCCCCCCCACAAGCAAATGCCCTAAGCTCTCCGTGTGGCACCTCCCTCCCACACACACACACACACACACGGCCCCTGCTCTCCATGTGGTGCTCCCCAACACACATGCTTCCTGCTCTCCAAGTGGCGCCTACCCCCACACATGCCCCCTGCTCTCCGTGTGGCACCCCCCCACAAATGCTCCCTGCTCTGTGTGGCGCCTCCCCCCACACATGTCCCCTGCTCCCCGTGTGGTGCCTCCCCCCTCTCTCCATATGGCCCCTCCCCCCACACACACACCCTACTCTCCATATGGCCCTTCCCCCCCCCCACACACACACACTGCTCTCCGTGTGGCACCTCCCCCCCTGCTCTCCGTATGGCCCCTCCCCACACACACACGCCCCCCTGCTCTCCGTGTGTCGCCTCCCCCCCGCTCTCCATATGCCCCCTCCCCCCACACACACACACACCCTGCTCTCCATATGGCCCTCCCCCCCACACACACACTGCTCTCCGTGTGGCCCCTCCCTCCACACACACCCTGCTCTCCATATGGCCCCTCCCCCACACACTGCTCTCCGTGTGACCCCTCCCCCCGCTCTCCGTATGGCCCCTCCCCACACACACACTGCTCTCCATATGGCCCCTCCCCCCACACACACACTGCTCTCCGTGTGGCGCCTCCCCCCCTGCTTTCCGTATGGCCCCTCCCCACACACACACGCCCCCTGCTCTCAGTGTGGTGCCACCCACACACAAACACACCCTGCTCTTCGTGTTGCATCTTCACTCCACACACATTCCCCCTGCACTCCATGAGACACCCTCCGCCCACATCTCTGTGTGATACCCCTTCCCCCAAACAAGTGCACGGACCCCTGCCCTCGGCGTTCCCAACATGCGCGTCCACCCTATCCTCCACACGAGCCCTTTGCCCTCCATATGCGTGCCCCCTACCCTCTATGCTGTGGCCCATACACACCCTGTGTGGCCAACGCGCACACACACCATGCGTGGCACACGTGCAACCTGCCCTCTGCGTGACGCATGCAACTTGCCCCCTGCACGCTAGTCAACCTCCACACACACTTCCCTGCCCTCTGCGGGCCCCATATACACACGCCCCCATTTGTCTGTGTGCTCCACACATGCCTCCTGCCCTCCATGTGTCCTCCCATAACTGCATACAAGACACACTACACATCATTCTGATGCACAACGGTGTTGGACTCTTGACGATCAGCATCTTATGGCACAATATGGCCATGTGCCCATGGGCGCTCGTACCTGCGGATGTATCCGCAGGTACGAGCGCATGTTTCCCGCAGCTGCCCGCCGGCGTCCGCAGCTATTTTTAGCTGCTAGATTACAGCGGAATAGCCGCGGGAAACATGTGGACATTCATGCGGCTTACCTGCGGACGTCCCGGCCTCTTATCTCCATAGCGGAGGGCCAGCACATCCGCAGGTAATTCCGCATGAATAACTGACATGCAATTATACATGCGGATGCCTACATCCGCAGCATGTTCGGCAGCTGCACTTTCCGCAGCGTGGACACAGCACTCCCCATGTCCCATAGGATAACATAGGGAGTGACTGTACATGCTAAAACCTGCGGATTTATCTGGAAAATCCAGAAAAATCCGCAGGTTTTCCGCAGCAAAATCCGCAGAAACAAGCTCCCGTGGGCACATAGCCTATCACTTCTCTGCACCAATTTTGCAATTTTCGGAAAATTCTTAACATCTGTTCATCACAAGACCGTACGGACTCATTTTATATGGATGTGGAAAACGTTGGCGCGGCATAAATACCAGAACACAAAACTCTTCGACTCCGGAGGAATTTGTCTTTCAGCATTTTCTCTTTTACAACTAATTCTCTAGAAACAAAAGCAGTAAAATACAAAAAAAAAAGTGCAACAATCAGACAAACAGCGGCGTTCCTGAAATGTCTCGCTGGCATTTGGAAATGTCTGACATATGTTAATGCATCAAAAAGCTATTAGTTTCTCAAAGAATGTGCAAATAGAGGAAAACCGGGAGAACACGCAGCAAATGCTCGTATCCACACACGGCTCCGGAGATGAGAAGCCTGCTGGTGGGGAAGTAAAAAAGACCCGAAAACAGTTGTTATTGCTGAGCTCCGGGGACAGCCGGGGCCGGGCCACCCGTCAGCAGCAAGAGGGGTAGCAGCAATCCGGCTATTAACACTAGAACTTTTTTTTCCAGGGTTTTTCTATTTTTTTCGTTTTTATTCAATTCTGAAAATCAAGGCAAAAAAAGCAAAGAAAAAAAAATACCAATGCAAAAGAAAATAATAGGTGTACAATAGTTAATGTTCTCCTGTCAAGTCTTTATTGGAGAAAGTAATTTTCATCATATAATACAAGCGGATAAGTTATCACAGAGTCATGTATGCTATAAAAGTTAAAAAAAAAAAAAAATAATAATAATAATAATAATAATAATAATAATAATAAAAAAAAGGAAAAAAAAAAACCCAAACATATTAAGTACAAAATTGTTGGCATCTTTCTAAAATTGTTGATGACCAACTTTGTTTCAAGCATGTGATGTTCGTTCAAACTCACCTGTCCCAAGTAACAGGTGAGGGCAATATGAAAATCACACCTGAAACCAGATAAAAAGGGGAGAAGTTGACGCAATCTTTGCATTGTGTGTCTGTGTGTGCTACACTGAGCATGGAGAACAAAAAGAGGAGAAGATAACGGTCTGAGGACTTGAGAACCAAAATTGTTGAAAAATATCAACAATCTAAAGGTTACAAGTCAGTCTACAGAGATCTTGATGTTCCTTTGTCCACGGTGCGCGACATAATCAAGAAGTGTACAACTCATGGCACTGTAGATAATCTTCCTGGATGTGGACAAGAGAAAAATTGATTAAGTTTTCCAAAGCAGGATACACTGAATACTGGGTAAGCCCCCAATCAAGTTCACAAGAAATGTAAGCTGCCCTTCAGGATCAGAGTGCATTAGTGTCAGTGAATACTATCCTTCCTCATTTGAATGAAATTAAACGCTGTGGAGGAGACCAAGGAGGACCCCACTGCTGACACAAGGACATAAAAAAGCCAGACGGCAGTTTGCCAAAATATATCTGAGTAACCAAACTCCTTCTGGGATAATGTCTTGTAGACGGATGAGTCCAAGATCGAGCTTTTTGTAAAGCACATAATTCTACTATTTACCAAATATGAAATGAGGCCAACAAAGAAAAGAACACAGGACCTACAGTCACACATGGTGGAGGTCAGAGATGTTTTGGGGTTGTTTTGTTGCCTCTAGCTGGCACTGGGGGCCTTGACTGTCTAAAGCATCATGAAATCTTAATATTACCAAATGATTTTGGGTGGCAATGTAGTGCCCAGTGTCAGAAAGCTGGGTTTGCATCCTGGGTCATGTGTCTTCCAGCAGGACAATGACCTCAAACACACTTCAACAAGCCCCCAGAAATAGAGGTAATAAAGTTCTGGAGATTTCTGAAGTGAAACAATGAGTCCGGATCTAAATGCCAGTGACACCTGTGGAGAGATCTTAAAATTGATGTTGGGAGAAGAGAAGAGACGCCTTCTAATATGAGAGACCTGGAGCAGATTATAAAGAAGAGTCCAAAATTCCAAACGAGAGGAGTAAGAAGCTTGTAGAAGGTTATAGGAACCGATGGATTGCAGTTATTTATTCCAAAGGGTAAAGGGTGCAACCAAATATTAAGCTGAGGGGGACAACAATTTTATCCAGCTCATGTGTTTTGAGTCCAATTTGCCATTTTATCCAATTTTTTTTGTGTTGTTCCCATACACACAAAGAAAATAAACATGTGTATAACAAAACGTGTGTAATTGGAGTAGTTTACTGGGAGAAATACTTCATTTTCTGGAAGGACTTCAAGGGTGCCAACACTTTGTCCAAGTGTTGATTATATACTGTATATACAGGGTGGTCCAAAAGTAGGTGGACAGTATGTGTAATAGGGTTATCAAACATGGTGTAAAGTGAAACTGACTCAGTTGCCCTTAGCAGCCAATCAGATTCCACCTTTCATTCTTCACAGACTCTATGGAAAATGAAAGGTGGAATCTGATTGGTTGCTAAGGGTAACTGAGCCAGTTTCTCTTTACACTGTGTTTGATAACCCTATTACACATACTGTCCACCTACTTGTGGACCACCCTGTGTACATATATATATATAATACTAGCTGTACTACCCGGCTTCGCCCGTTTTAATAACTGCTGTTAACAAAATAGAATGTATTAACAAAAATGTATTCTGCACACAAAAACCACAAAGCAAATAGATAGAAATGTAATTATTAAATTGTTGCCTATATTAACCAATCAGAGCTCAGATTAATTAACTGTAGCAAAATAGAAGCTAAGCTGTGATTGGTTGCTATTTGCAGCCTGATAAATCTCCAGGCAACAGAAAGCCCTCCCCCTGACAGTGTATATTAGCGCACACATACACATATAGACAGGTCATGTGACTGACAGCTGCCGTATTTCCTATGTGGTACATTTGTTGTTCTTGTAGTTTGGCTGCTTATTAATCAGATTTTTATTTGTGAAGGATAATACCAGACTTGTGTGTGTTTAGGGCGATTATGTGGTGAGGTTGGTGTATGTGTGGTGAGATGTGTGCTGAGGGTGGTATATGTGCTCAAGTACGTGGTAGTGTGTGGCGCATTTTGTGTGTGTTCATATCCCCGAGTGTGGTGAGTATCCCATGTCGGGGCCCCACCTTAGCAACTGTACGCAGGGCCGTATTTGCCACTAGGCACCCGTGGTCCCGTGCCTAGGGCGGCACGTTGCGGGGGGCGGCACTTTCTGGCAGCAAAAAAAAAAAAAAAAATTTTATAATTTTTTTTTTTTTTACATCCCCGCCCCCCGTCCCTCCCTCCGTTACACTCGGCTGTGTTCCGGGGGGGGGGGGGGGCGCACTTCTGCTGTCTATTTCAATACATGGCGGGCATAGTGAGCTGACTAACCCCGGAAGTTCCATGGAAGTTCCGGGGCGCGACATTCAGCTGACTGCCCCGTGCTGCAGCGTCCAATGCTGCAGATGACACACGCCGTGGAGGAGGACGCGTCTGAAGCTGGAGCCAGCCAGAGCAGGGCGGCGGGCACCGGAGCAGGTAAGGCAGAGGCAGAGCCTAGAATGTATGGGCTCCTTACAGGTTAGTTGCTGATCGTTGCAAATTGCGATGCCTCTTTTTGTCCACTGTAATCATGCAAGAGGAGGCTGGGGGGAGACAGGGTGAGGCTGGGAAGAGAGAGAGGCTGGGGGGAGGCTGGGAAGAGAGAGAGAGAGAGGCTGAGGCTGGGAAGAGAGAGAGGCTGGGAAGAGAGAGGCTGAGGGGAGGCTGGGAAGAGAGAGAGAGGCTGAGGCTGGGAAGAGAGAGAGACTGAGACTGGGGGGAGGCTGGGAAGAGAGAGAGGCTGAGGCTGGGAAGAGAAAGAGGCTGAGGCTGGGGGGAGTCTGGGAAGAGAGAGAGAGGCTGAGGCTGGGAAGACAGAGAGGCTTAGGCTGGGGGGAGGCTGGGAAGAGAGAGAGGCTGAGGCTGGGAAGAGAGGCTGAGGCTGGGGGGAGAGAGGCTGAGGCTGGGGGGGAGGCTGGGGGGAGAGAGAGGCTAAGGCTGGGGGGAGAGAGAGGCTGAGGCTGGGGGGAGAGAGGCTGAAGCTGGGGGGGAGGCTGGGAGAAGAGAGGCTGATTCTGGGGGAGTCTGGGAGGGGGAGGCTGATGCTGAGGGAGGCTGATGCTGAGGGAGGCTGGGAGGTGGAGGGTGAGGCTTGGAGGAGGGAAGCTGATGCTGAGGGAGACTTGGAGGAGGGAGGGAGGAGGGAGGCTGATGCTGGGGGAGGCTGGGAGGAGGGAGGCTGATGCTGGGGGAGGCTGGGAGGAGGGAGGCTGATGCTGGGGGAGGTTGGGAGGAGGGAGGCTGAGGCTAGGGGAGGCTGGGAGGAGGGAGGCTGATGCTGGGGGAGGTTGGGAGGAGGGAGGCTGAGGCTAGGGGAGGCTGGGAGGAGGGAGGCTGAAGCTGGGGGAGGCTGAGGCTGGGAGGAGGGAGGCTGGGAGGAGGGAGGCTGGGAGGGGGAAAGTGAGGCTTGGAGGAGGGAGGCTGATGCTGGGGGAGGCTGGGAGGAGGGAGGCTGATGCTGGGAGGAGGGAGGCTGATGCTGGGAGCAGGGAGGCTGATGCTGGGGGAGGCTGGGAGGAGAGAGGCTGATTCTGGGGGAGTCTGGGAGGGGGAGGCTGATGCTGAGGGAGGCTGGGAGGGGGAGGGTGAGGCTTGGAGGAGGGAAGCTGATGCTGAGGGAGACTTGGAGGAGGGAGGCTGATGCTGGGAGGAGGGAGGCTGATGCTGGGGGAGGTTGGGAGGAGGGAGGCTGAGGCTAGGGGAGGCTGGGAGGAGGGAGGCTGATGCTGGGGGAGGTTGGGAGGAGGGAGGCTGAGGCTAGGGGAGGCTGGGAGGAGGGAGGCTGAAGCTGGGGGAGGCTGAGGCTGGGAGGAGGGAGGCTGGGAGGGGGGAGGCTGGGAGGGGGAAAGTGAGGCTTGGAGGAGGGAGGCTGATGCTGGGGGAGGTTGGGAGGAGGGAGGCTGAGGCTAGGGGAGGCTGGGAGGAGGGAGGCTGAAGCTGGGGGAGGCTGAGGCTGGGAGGAGGGAGGCTGGGAGGAGGGAGGCTGGGAGGGGGAAAGTGAGGCTTGGAGGAGGGAGGCTGATGCTGGGGGAGGCTGGGAGGAGGGAGGCTGATGCTGGGAGGAGGGAGGCTGATGCTGGGAGCAGGGAGGCTGATGCTGGGGGAGGCTGGGAGGAGAGAGGCTGATTCTGGGGGAGTCTGGGAGGGGGAGGCTGATGCTGAGGGAGGCTGGGAGGGGGAGGGTGAGGCTTGGAGGAGGGAAGCTGATGCTGAGGGAGACTTGGAGGAGGGAGGCTGATGCTGGGGGAGGCTGGGAGGAGGGAGGCTGATGCTGGGGGAGGTTGGGAGGAGGGAGGCTGAGGCTAGGGGAGGCTGGGAGGAGGGAGGCTGATGCTGGGGGAGGCTGGGAGGAGGGAGGATGATGCTGGGGGAGGTTGGGAGGAGGGAGGCTGAGGCTAGGGGAGGCTGGGAGGAGGGAGGCTGATGCTGGGGGAGGTTGGGAGGAGGGAGGCTGAGGCTAGGGGAGGCTGGGAGGAGGGAGGCTGAAGCTGGGGGAGGCTGAGGCTGGGAGGAGGGAGGCTGGGAGGAGGGAGGCTGATGCTGGGGGAGGCTGGGAGGAGGAAGGCTGATGCTGAGGGAGACTTGGAGGAGGGAGGCTGATGCTGGGGGAGGCTTGGAGGAGGGAGGCTGATGCTGGGGGAGGCTGGGAGGAGGAAGGCTGATGCTGGGGGAGGCTGGGAGGAGGAAGGCTGATGCTGGGGGAGGCTGGGAGGAGGAAGGCTGATGCTGGGGGAGGCTGGGAGGAGGAAGGCTGATGCTGGGGGAGGCTGGGAGGAGGGAGGCTGATGCTGGGGGAGGCTGGGAGGAGGGAGGCTGATGCTGGGAGGAGGGAGGCTGATGCTGGGGGAGGCTAGGAGGAGGGAGGCTGATGCTTGGGGAGGTTGGGAGGAGGGAGGCTGAGGCTAGGGGAGGCTGGGAGGAAGGAGGCTGAAGCTGGGGGAGGCTGGGAGGAGGGAGGCTGAGGCTGGGGGAGGCTGGGAGGATGGAGGCTGATGCTGGGGGAGGCTGGGAGGAGGAAGGCTGATGCTGGGGGAGGCTGGGAGGAGGAAGGCTGATGCTGGGGGAGGCTGGGAGGAGGAAGGCTGATGCTGGGGGAGGCTGGGAGGAGGGAGGCTGATGCTGGGGGAGGCTGGGAGGAGGGAGGCTGATGCTGGGGGAGGCTGGGAGGAGGGAGGCTGATGCTGGGAGGAGGGAGGCTGATGCTGGGGGAGGCTGGGAGGAGGGAGGCTGATGCTTGGGGAGGTTGGGAGGAGGGAGGCTGGGAGGAGGGAGGCTGAAGCTGGGGAAGGCTGGGAGGAGGGAGGCTGAGGCTGGGGGAGGCTGAGGCTGGGGGAGGCTGGGAGGAGGGAGGCTGAGGCTGGGGGAGGCTGGGAACAGGGAGGCTGAGGCTGGGAGGAGGGAGGCTGAGGCTGGGAGGGGGAAGGTGAGGCTGGGAGGAGGGAGGCTGATGCTGGGGGAGGCTGATGCTGGGAGCAGGGAGGCTGATGCTGGGGGAGGCTGGGAGGAGAGAGGCTGATGCTGGAGGAGGCTGATGCAGGGGGAGGCTGGGAGGAGAGAGGCTGATGCTGGAGGAGGCTGATGCTGGGGGAGGCTGGGAGGAGAGAGGCTGATACTGGAGGAGGCTGATGCTGGGGGAGGCTGGGAGGAGAGAGGCTGATGCTGGAGGAGGCTGATGCTGGGAGGAGAGAGGCTGATGCTGGAGGAGGCTGATGCTGGGGGAGGCTGGGAGGAGAGAGGCTGATGCTGGAGGAGGCTCATGCTGGGGGAGGCTGGGAGGAGGGAGGCTGATGTTGGGGGAGGCTGGGAGGAGGGAGGCTGATGCTGGGGGAGGCTGGGAGGAGGGAGGCTGATGCTTGGGGAGGCTGGGAGGAGGGAGGCTGAGGCTGGGGGAGGCTGGGAGGAGGGAGGCTGAGGCTGGGGGAGGCTGGGAGGAGGGAGGCTGGGAGGAGAGAGGCTGATGCTGGGAGGGGGAAGGTGAGGCTTGGAGGAGGGAGGCTGATGCTGGGGGAGGCTGGGAGGAGGAAGGCTGATGCTGGGGGAGGCTGGGAGGAGGAAGGCTGATGCTGGGGGAGGCTGGGAGGAGGAAGGCTGATGCTGGGGGAGGCTGGGAGGAGGAAGGCTGATGCTGGGGGAGGCTGGGAGGAGGGAGGCTGATGCTGGGGGAGGCTGGGAGGAGGGAGGCTGATGCTGGGAGGAGGGAGGCTGATGCTGGGGGAGGCTAGGAGGAGGGAGGCTGATGCTTGGGGAGGTTGGGAGGAGGGAGGCTGAGGCTAGGGGAGGCTGGGAGGAAGGAGGCTGAAGCTGGGGGAGGCTGGGAGGAGGGAGGCTGAGGCTGGGGGAGGCTGGGAGGATGGAGGCTGATGCTGGGGGAGGCTGGGAGGAGGAAGGTTGATGCTGGGGGAGGCTGGGAGGAGGAAGGCTGATGCTGGGGGAGGCTGGGAGGAGGAAGGCTGATGCTGGGGGAGGCTGGGAGGAGGGAGGCTGATGCTGGGGGAGGCTGGGAGGAGGGAGGCTGATGCTGGGGGAGGCTGGGAGGAGGGAGGCTGATGCTGGGAGGAGGGAGGCTGATGCTGGGGGAGGCTGGGAGGAGGGAGGCTGATGCTTGGGGAGGTTGGGAGGAGGGAGGCTGGGAGGAGGGAGGCTGAAGCTGGGGAAGGCTGGGAGGAGGGAGGCTGAGGCTGGGGGAGGCTGAGGCTGGGGGAGGCTGGGAGGAGGGAGGCTGAGGCTGGGGGAGGCTGGGAACAGGGAGGCTGAGGCTGGGAGGAGGGAGGCTGAGGCTGGGAGGGGGAAGGTGAGGCTGGGAGGAGGGAGGCTGATGCTGGGGGAGGCTGATGCTGGGAGCAGGGAGGCTGATGCTGGGGGAGGCTGGGAGGAGAGAGGCTGATGCTGGAGGAGGCTGATGCAGGGGGAGGCTGGGAGGAGAGAGGCTGATGCTGGAGGAGGCTGATGCTGGGGGAGGCTGGGAGGAGAGAGGCTGATACTGGAGGAGGCTGATGCTGGGGGAGGCTGGGAGGAGAGAGGCTGATGCTGGAGGAGGCTGATGCTGGGAGGAGAGAGGCTGATGCTGGAGGAGGCTGATGCTGGGGGAGGCTGGGAGGAGAGAGGCTGATGCTGGAGGAGGCTCATGCTGGGGGAGGCTGGGAGGAGAGAGGCTGATGCTGGAGGAGGCTCATGCTGGGGGAGGCTGGGAGGAGAGAGGCTGATGCTGGAGGAGGCTCATGCTGGGGGAGACTGGGAGGAGAGAGGCTGATGCTGGAGGAGGCTCATGCTGGGGGAGGCTGGGAGGAGAGAGGCTGATGCTGGGGGAAGCGGGGGGAGAGAGGCTGATGCTGGCTGAAGCTGGGGGAGGCTGGGGGCAGAGAGGCTGATGCTGGGGAGAGAGAGGCTGATGCTGGGGGAGAGGCTGCTGGTGAAGGCGGGAGAGAGCGGCTGCTGCTGGGGGAATGGGAGAGAGGGGCCAATGCTAGAGACAGAGGACAAGGGTTGAGGGATAGAGCAATGACAATATCGATGGGGGGGGAGTGTAAAGGCTCAGAATAAGAGGGGGCCAGCATTGGGAGCTCATTATGGAGAAGGGGCAGCATGTCTGGGCTCAGTATGGAGTGGAACAATGTAGGGGAGTCAATATCAAGAGTGGGGTAGTGTGTGTGTGGGGGGTCTCAGCATAAGCGTTAGTGTGGTGGTCTTAGGATGAATGGGGCAGCATGGAGGTGACATTATGGAAAAGAGGAAGGCAGCATTAGGAGCTCATGGAGAGGGGCAGCATGCACGGGACACTGAGGAGGGGGCAGCATGCATGGGACATTGTGAGGAGGGGACAGCATGCATGGGACACTGTCAGGAGGGGACAGCATGCATGGGACACTGTCAGGAGGGGGCAGCATGCATGGGACACTGTCAGGAGGGGGCAGCATGCATGGGACACTGTCAGGAGGGGGCAGCATGCATGGGACACTGTCAGGAGGGGGCAGCATGCATGGGACACTGTCAGGAGGGGGCAGCATGCATGGGACACTGTCAGGAGGGGGCAGCATGCATGGGACACTGTGAGGAGGGGGCAGCATGCATGGGACACTGTGAGGAGGGGGCAGCATGCATGGGACACTGTGAGGGGGCAGCATGCATGGGACACTGTGAGGAGGGGGCAGCATGCATGGGACACTGTGAGGAGGGGGCAGCATACATGGGACCCTGTGAGGAGGGGGCAGCATGCATGGGACCCTGTGAGGAGGGGGCAGCATGCATGGGACCCTGTGAGGAGGGGGCAGCATGCATGGGACCCTGTGAGGAGGGGGCAGCATGCATGGGACACTGTGAGGAGGGGGCAGCATGCATGGGACACTGTGAGGAGGGGGCAGCATGCATGGGACACTGTGAGGAGGGGGCAGCATGCATGGGACACTGTGAGGAGGGGGCAGTATGCATGGGACACTGTGAGGAGGGGGCAGCATGCATGGGACACTGTCAGGAGGGGGCAGCATGCATGGGACACTGTGAGGAGGGGGCAGCATGCATGGGACACTGTGAGGAGGGGGCAGCATGCATGGGACACTGAGGAGGGGGCAGCATGCATGGGACACTGAGGAGGGGGCAGCATGCATGGGACACTGTGAGGAGGGGGCAGCATGCATGGGACACTGTGAGGAGGGGGCAGCATGCATGGGACACTGTGAGGAGGGGGCAGCATGCATGGGACACTGTGAGGAGGGGGCAGCATGCATGGGACACTGTGAGGAGGGGGCAGCATGCATGGGACACTGTGAGGAGGGGGCAGCATGCATGGGACACTGTGAGGAGGGGGCAGCATGCATGGGACATTGTGAGGAGGGGGCAGCATGCATGGGACACTGTGAGGAGGGGGCAGCATGCATGGGACATTGTGAGGAGGTGGCAGCATGCATGGGACACTGTGAGGAGGTGGCAGCATGCATGGGACACTGTGAGGAGGGGGCAGCATGATGTGAGGACAGTGTGCAGATCATATTTCATAATTGAGGAAGGTGTGGTGGGTATAATTTATAAGGGACGGCAGTGCGTAGTTTATTAGGGGCAGTGTGACAGTCACAGTATATAAGTGGGGACGGTGGGAATATTTTATACTCATGCTATGTTTTGATGTGCCTGTGGTGATCCCCATGGGGGGGGGGGGGGGGGTTAGTGCCCTTCGTTTCTCATTGATACTTTTTCAAGTGTTTTACAGAGTAGCTCTGCCTTAAACAGATGTCGTGTGCGAAAACTCAGTTTTACGTTGTCAATAAGGGGCGCGACCACTTAAAGTGCCTAGGGCAGCACGAAGGCAAAATACAGCCCTGACTGTACGGTATATACTCTTTGGCGCCATCACTCATTCTTTAAGTCCCCCTTGTTCACATCTGGCAGCTGTCAATTTGCCCCCAACACTTTTCATTTCACTTTTCCCCATTATGTAGATAGGGGCAAAATTGATTGGTAAATTGGAACGCGCGTGGTTAAAATTTCGCCTCACAACATAGCACCCGGCGCTGCCCGGGATAGTAACTGTCTTTCTGTTTATCTCTGTTTATCTACCATTCTCTGTCTGTCTCCCCCTCTGTATATATCTGTCAGTCAGTCTCTTTCCCTGTCAGTCTCTTTCCCTGTCAGTCTCTTTCCCTGTCAGTCTCTTTCCCTGTCAGTCTCTTTCCCTGTCAGTCTCTTTCCCTGTCAGTCTCTTTCCCTGTCAGTCTCTTTCCCTGTCAGTCTCTTTCCCTGTCAGTCTCTTTCCCTGTCAGTCTCTTTCCCTGTCAGTCTCTTTCCCTGTCAGTCTCTTTCCCTGTCAGTCTGTCTCTTTGTCTGTCTCTTTGTGTCTGTCTCTTATCCTGTCTGTGGCTGTCTCTTTCCCTGGCTGCATTGTGACACACCAAGATTCCATATAAGGGCGTGGCTGCGCATTCTTCTGAAGTTCTGGCTACACTGTGGCTCCCAGCTCCATTCGTTTTAATGGAGGCAGGTTTTTTGGCGAATAACTGTAAAGAGCGGGGTTAAAATTTCCCCTCAAAACATAGCCTATGACGCTCTCGGGGTCCAGAAGTGTGAGTGTGCAAAATTTTGTGGCTGTAGCTGCGACGGTGCGGATGCCAATCCCGGACATACACACACACACACACACATGCTTGCGTATAGATATGTGTAGGTATGTATGTATATTATATATATATATATATATATATATATATATATATATATAAATATATATATATATATATATATATATATATATATATATATATATATATATATATATATACATATATACATACAGTGCCTACAAGTAGTATTCAACCCCCTGCAGATTTAGCAGGTTTGATAAAATGCAAATAAGTTAGAGCCTGCAAACTTCAAACAAGAGCAGGATTTATTAACAGATGCATAAATCTTACAAACCAACAAGTTATGTTGCTCAGTTAAATTTTAATACATTTTCAACATAAAAGTGTGGGTCAATTATTATTCAACCCCTAGGTTTAATATTTTGTGGAATAACCCTTGTTTGCAATTACAGCTAATAATCGTCTTTTATAAGACCTGATCAGGCCGGCACAGGTCTCTGGAGTTATCTTGGCCCACTCCTCCATGCAGATCTTCTCCAAGTTATCTAGGTTCTTTGGGTGTCTCATGTGGACTTTAATCTTGAGCTCCTTCCACAAGTTTTCAATTGGGTTAAGGTCAGGAGACTGACTAGGCCACTGCAACACCTTGATTTTTTCCCTCTTGAACCAGGCCTTGGTTTTCTTGGCTGTGTGCTTTGGGTCGTTGTCTTGTTGGAAGATGAAATGACGACCCATCTTAAGATCCTTGATGGAGGAGCGGAGGTTCTTGGCCAAAATCTCCAGGTAGGCCGTGCTATCCATCTTCCCATGGATGCGGACCAGATGGCCAGGCCCCTTGACTGAGAAACAGCCCCACAGCATGATGCTGCCACCACCATGCTTGACTGTAGGGATGGTATTCTTGGGGTCGTATGCAGTGCCATCCAGTCTCCAAACGTCACGTGTGTGGTTGGCACCAAAGATCTCGATCTTGGTCTCATCAGACCAGAGAACCTTGAACCAGTCTGTCTGAGTCCTCCAAGTAATCATGAGCAAACTGTAGACGAGCCTTGACATGACGCTTTGAAAGTAAAGGTACCTTACGGGCTCGTCTGGAACGGAGACCATTGCGGTGGAGTACGTTACTTATGGTATTGACTGAAACCAATGTCCCCACTGCCATGAGATCTTCCCGGAGCTCCTTCCTTGTTGTCCTTGGGTTAGCCTTGACTCTTCGGACAAGCCTGGCCTCGGCACGGGTGGAAACTTTCAAAGGCTGTCCAGGCCGTGGAAGGCTAACAGTAGTTCCATAATCCTTCCACTTCCGGATGATGCTCCCAACAGTGGAGACAGGTAGGGCCAACTCCTTGGAAAGGGTTTTGTACCCCTTGCCAGCCTTGTGACCCTCCACGATCTTGTCTCTGATGGCCTTGGAATGCTCCTTTGTCTTTCCCATCTTGACCAAGTATGAGTGCTGTTCACAAGTTTGGGGAGGGTCTTAATTAGTCAGAAAAGGCTGGAAAAAGAGATAATTAATCCAAACATGTGAAGCTCATTGTTCTTTGTGCCTGAAATACTTCTTAATACTTTAGGGGAACCAAACAGAATTCTGGTGGTTTGAAGGGTTGAATAATAAATGACCCTCTGAATAAACTTTTCACAATTTAAAAAAAAACAAACAAAAAAAAAAGAAATAACATTCTTTTTTGCTGCATTTCACACTTCCAGGCTGATCTACAGTCCAAATGTCACAATGCCAAGTTAATTCCGCATGTGTAAACCTGCTAAATCTGCAGGGGGTTGAATACTACTTGTAGGCACTGTATATATATATTTTTATATATGTATCTGTATGTATATATATACATATCTATGTAGATATATGTAGATATATATAAATATCTATGTAGATATATATATCTATACATAGATATATCTAGATATATATATATCTATACATAGATATATCTAGATATATATATCTACATAGATATAGATATATATATATATTTATATATACACACACATACGTACACATACACACACACATGCTTGCGTATGGATGTGTGTGTGTGTATGTATGCATGCACATGTTTGGGGTCGTCGTGATCGTAGTATGATAGGCCATAGCGTTAGTGTGAACTAAGCCCAGGGAAACCAGAAAACCTTGGTACTATGATGTAATGTATTTGGTCTCTGCTCAGCAGTGATCACGGAGCAGCGAGCCTCTAATGCTTGATAAACACATTGATACGCTCCGTCAGACACACAGCAAACAGACAGAATGCTAATAATACGTACTAATGATTATGGCTCCAGAGGAACAATAAAGGAGGCCGTTTTATGGAGACAGTATATGAAGAAAAATCTCAATTAATCTCATGAGTAGAGCTCACAGAAATAACCGGCCAGCAAACCAGGAACGAAACCGGCAAGCAGATCCATGGAGGGCTTTACAGCCGGAAAGTAAGAGGGTCACTGGCCGCTGTACCCCCTCCCTGGAGGGGACACAGCGCATCATCTTAATAGTTCACAAGACTGCCAAACATGATGATAAAAAAAAAAAAAAACTAGTATAAACAGAAAAGTAATATAAAAAGGAAAAGATGGACTGCACACAGCAAAAAGCCTATGTTCACCTGACGAAAAAATCTCGGCTTGTGCAAGTGTAGAGGACTCAGAAATGACTTGCGGAACTCACATATTTTGGTCACTTTTCTCCAATTCCGGTAGATATTCTTTACATACCCGCTGACTAAGAGGGCCGGACTTGCTGAGTGATTCTTAGCCAATCAGATGTTTCCCTCCGGATGCTCCCCCTCCCCTCTCACAGCATGCAGCCTCACTGACACACGGAGTAATTAATGGAGCTGCATTCCACTTTCCCTGTCTCCCATTTAAAGGGTTATTCCCATCTTCATTAGATTCATATTTTTGCATAGTTTGAATAACTAAGCACGGCTTATTAAAATTTTCAGCCGTACTTGAGATATTCACATTTTTTCTTTTTCAGCTGCATGATTTGGAGACCAATCACCGCTGCCAGACAAAAGAAAATGTGCACTGCTTGCAAGCTCTTTTCTATCAAGCTTGTAAGCACTGTTTTGAAGTTGACCAGAACCAGTGGTTCAAGGTGTTCCCTCCTAATCAATCCTGGCCAGCGTCAACACAGTGCTTATTACGAGCAAAACGACAGCGGTGGTCAGTATCCTAGGCAATGAGGTGTAAACAAAAACAAAAAAAGCGTTCATCCTGAGAACAGATGCAAATTGTAATGAGCAAGCTCCAGTTACTACACACATATGTGTGAGATACATATACACATATCCATACTAAATATATATATATATATATATATATATATATATATATATATATATATATATATATATATATATATATATATATATATATATATATATATATATATATATATATATATATATATATATATATACACACACACACACACACTGGTACATATATATTATACACACACACCAGCTCAAAAGTTTGGGGTCACCCTGACAATTTTGTCTTTTCCATGAAAAAAAACTATTATTTATCAGATGAGTTGTATAATGAATAGAACATATAGGCCAGACAGTGACGAGGTTAGAAATAATGATTTTTACTTGAAATAATAATTTTCTCTTCACACTTTGCTTTCGGCACAGAATGCTCCTTTGCAGCAATTCCAGCTTTGCAGACCTCCGGCATTCTAGCGGTTAATTTGCAGGGGTAATCTGGAGACATTTCCCCCCATGCTTCCTCCCTCCCACAAGTTGGATTGGCTGATGGGCACTTTTTGGTACCATACAGTCAAGCTGCTCCCACATCAGCTCTACAGGGTTGAGCTCTGGTCACTGGGCAGCCTCTCCATTACAGATAGATACCAGCTGCTGCTTCTTCCCTAAATAGTTCATGCATAATTTGGAGGGGTGCTTTGGGTCATTGTCCTGTTGTAGGATGAAATTGGCTCCAATCAAGCGCTGTCCACAGGGTATGGCATGATGTTGTAAAATGGAGCGATAGCCTTCCTTATTCAAAATCCCTTTTACATTGTACAAACTTCCCACTTTACCAGCACCAAAGCAACCCCAGAGCATCACATTACCTCCACCATGCTTGACAGATGGCGTCAGGCACTCTTCCAGCATCTTTTCAATAGTTCTGCATCTCACAAATGTTCTTCTGTGTGATTCAAACGCCTCAAACTTCAATAACACTTTTTTTCCAATCTTCCTCTGTCCAATGTCTGTGTTCTTTTGCCCATATTACTCTTTTCCTTTTATTAGCCAGTCTCAGATATGGCTTTTTCTTTGCCACTCTGCCCTGAAGGCCAGCATCCCGGAGTCGCCCCTTCACTGTAGTCGTTGACACTGGCGTTTTGCGGGTACTATTTAATGAAGCTGCCAGTTGAGGACCTGTGAGGCGTCGATTTCTCACACTAGAGACTGTAATGTACGTGTCTTGTTGCTCAGTTGTGCAGCGCGGCCTCCCACTTCTCTTTCTATTCTGGTTAGAGCCTGTTTGTGCTCTGCTCTGAAGGGAGTAGTACACACTGTTGTAGGAAATCTTCAGTTTCTTGGCAATTTCTCGCATGGAATATCCTTCATTTCTAAGAACAAGATTAGACTGTCGAGTTTCGCATGAAAGTTCTCTTTTTCTGGCCATTTTGAGAGTTTAATGGAACCAACAAATGTAATGCTCCAGATTCTCAACTAGCTCAAAGGAAGGTCAGTTTTATAGCTTCTCTAATCAGCAAAACTGTTTTCAGCTGTGCTAACATACTTGCACATGGGTTTTCAAAGGATTCCTAAACATCCATTAGCCTTCTAACACAGTTAGCAAACACAATGTACCATTAGAACACTGGAGTGGTGGTTGTTGGAAATGGGCCTCTATACACCTATGTAGATATTGCATGAAAAACCAAACATTTGCAGATAGAATCATCATTTACCACATTAAGAATGTATACAGTGTATTTCTGCTTAATTTAATGGTCGCTTCATTTAAAAAAAAAGGCTGGATTGTCATTGTAAATAAGCACTTGTACCTTGCCCCCCCCCCCCTTATCCCATAGTAGATTATAAGCGCTCACGAGCAGGGTTGTCTTTTTTTTTTCCCTCTAAATATTGTATTTTCTATAACTGTTGTTTGTATATGATACTCCTGAATTGTAAAGCGCTGCGGCATATGTTGGCGCTATAGAAATAAAGATTATTGTTATTAAAAATGTGCTTTTCTTTAAAAAATAAGGAAATATCTAAGTGACCCTAAACTTTTGAACTGTAGTGTATTATATATACACACATCCATAAATACAGTGCCTACAAGTAGTATTCAACCCCCTGCAGATTTAGCAGGTTTACACATTCGGAATTAACTTGGCATTGTGGCATTTGGACTGTAGATCAGCCTGGAAGTGTGAAATGCACTGCAGCAAAAAAGAATGTTATTTCTTTTTTTTTTGTTTTTTTTTAAATTGTGAAAAGTTTATTCAGAGGGTCATTTATTATTCAGCCCCTCAAACCACAAGAATTCTGTTTGGTTCCCCTAAAGTTTTAAGAAGTATTTCAGGCACAAAGAACAATGAGCTTCACATGTTTGGATTAATTATCTCTTTTTCCAGCCATTTCTGACTAATTAAGACCCTCCCCAAACTTGTGAACAGCACTCATACTTGGTCAACATGGGAAAGACAAAGGAGCATTCCAAGGCCATCAGAGACAAGATCGTGGAGGGTCACAAGGCTGGCAAGGGGTACAAAACCCTTTCCAAGGAGTTGGGCCTACCTGTCTCCACTGTTGGGAGCATCATCCGGAAGTGGAAGGCTTATGGAACTACTGTTAGCCTTCCACGGCCTGGACAGCCTTTGAAAGTTTCCACCCGTGCCGAGGCCAGGCTTGTCCGAAGAGTCAAGGCTAACCCAAGGACAACAAGGAAGGAGCTCCGGGAAGATCTCATGGCAGTGGGGACATTGGTTTCAGTCAATACCATAAGTAACGTACTCCACCGCAATGGTCTCCGTTCCAGACGAGCCCGTAAGGTACCTTTACTTTCAAAGCGTCATGTCAAGGCTCGTCTACAGTTTGCTCATGATTACTTGGAGGACTCAGACAGACTGGTTCAAGGTTCTCTGGTCTGATGAGACCAAGATCGAGATCTTTGGTGCCAACCACACACGTGATGTTTGGAGACTGGATGGCACTGCATAGGACCCCAAGAATACCATCCCTACAGTCAAGCATGGTGGTGGCAGCATCATGCTGTGGGGCTGTTTCTCAGCCAAGGGGCCTGGCCATCTGGTCCGCATCCATGGGAAGATGGATAGCACGGCTTACTTGGAGATTTTGGCCAAGAACCTCCGCTCCTCCATCAAGGATCTTAAGATGGGTTGTCATTTCATCTTCCAACAAGACAACGACCCAAAGCACACAGCCAAGAAAACCAAGGCCTGGTTCAAGAGGGAAAAAATCAAGGTGTTGCAGTGGCCTAGTCAGTCTCCTGACCTTAACCCAATTGAAAACTTGTGGAAGGAGCTCAAGATTAAAGTCCACATGAGACACCCAAAGAACCTAGATAACTTGGAGAAGATCTGCATGGAGGAGTGGGCCAAGATAACTCCAGAGACCTGTGCCGGCCTGATCAGGTCTTATAAAAGACGATTATTAGCTGTAATTGCAAACAGGGGTTATTCCACAAAATATTAAACTTAGGGGTTGAATAATAATTGACCCACACTTTTATGTTGAAAATGTATTAAAATTTAACTGAGCAACATAACTTGTTGGTTTGTAAGATTTATGCATCTGTTAATAAATCCTGCTCTTGTTTGAAGTTTGCAGGCTCTAACTTATTTGCATCTTATTAAACCTGCTAAATCTGCAGGGGGTTGAATACTACTTGTAGGCACTGTACATCTGTACATATATGTACATATATTATATATATCTATAAATCTATATCTATACTGTTAGATCCAGAAATATTTGGACAGTGACACAATTTTCGCGAGTTGGGCTCTGCATGCCACCACATTGGATTTGAAATGAAACCTCTACAACAGAATTCAAGTGCAGATTGTAACGTTTAATTTGAAGGTTTGAACAAAAATATCTGATAGAAATTGTAGGAATTGTACACATTTCTTTACAAACACTCCACATTTTAGGAGGTCAAAAGTAATTGGACAAATAAACCAAACCCAAACAAAATATTTTTATTTTCAATATTTTGTTGCAAATCCTTTGGAGGCAATCACTGCCTTAAGTCTGGAACCCATGGACATCACCAAACGCTGGGTTTCCTCCTTCTTAATGCTTTGCCAGGCCTTTACAGCCGCAGCCTTCAGGTCTTGCTTGTTTGTGGGTCTTTCCGTCTTAAGTCTGGATTTGAGCAAGTGAAATGCATGCTCAATTGGGTTAAGATCTGGTGATTGACTTGGCCATTGCAGAATGTTCCACTTTTTTGCACTCATGAACTCCTGGGTAGCTTTGGCTGTATGCTTGGGGTCATTGTCCATCTGTACTATGAAGCGCCGTCCGATCAACTTTGCGGCATTTGGCTGAATCTGGGCTGAAAGTATATCCCGGTACACTTCTGAATTCATCCAGCTACTCTTGTCTGCTGTTATGTCATCAATAAACACAAGTGACCCAGTGCCATTGAAAGCCATGCATGCCCATGCCATCACGTTGCCTCCACCATGTTTTACAGAGGATGTGGTGTGCCTTGGATCATGTGCCGTTCCCTTTCTTCTCCAAACTTTTTTCTTCCCATCATTCTGGTACAGGTCGATCTTGGTCTCATCTGTCCATAGAATACTTTTCCAGAACTGAGCTGGCTTCATGAGGTGTTTTTCAGCAAATGTAACTCTGGCCTGTCTATTTTTGGAATTGATGAATGGTTTGCATCTAGATGTGAACCCTTTGTATTTACTTTCATGGAGTCTTCTCTTTACTGTTGACTTAGAGACAGATACACCTACTTCACTGAGAGTGTTCTGAACTTCAGTTGATGTTATGAACGGGTTCTTCTTCACCAAAGAAAGTATGCGGCGATCATCCACCACTGTTGTCATCCGTGGACGCCCAGGCCTTTTTGAGTTCCCAAGCTCACCAGTCAATTCCTTTTTTCTCAGAATGTACCCGACTGTTGATTTTGCTACTCCAAGCATGTCTGCTATCTCTCTGATGGATTTTTTCTTTTTTTTGAGCCTCAGGATGTTCTGCTTCACCTCAATTGAGAGTTCCTTAGACCGCATGTTGTCTGGTCACAGCAACAGCTTCCAAATGCAAAACCACACACCTGTAATCAACCCCAGACCTTTTAACTACTTCATTGATTACAGGTTAACGAGGGAGACGCCTTCAGAGTTAATTGCAGCCCTTAGAGTCCCTTGTCCAATTACTTTTGGTTCCTTGAAAAAAGGAGGCTATGCATTACAGAGCTATGATTCCTAAACCCTTTCTCCGATTTGGATGTGAAAACTCTCATATTGCAGCTGGGAGTGTGCACTTTCAGCCCATATTATATATATCATTGTATTTCTGAAAATGTTTTTGTAAACAGCTAAAATAACAAAACTTGTGTCACTGTCCAAATATTTCTGGACCTAACTGTATATATATCTATATATGTATCTACATATATATATAGATATATAAATAAAATACATACCCAACGTATAATATTATAATATATTATAGTATATAATAAAAGTATATGTATATTTTTTTTCTCTCTCTCATATATATATATATATATATATATATATATATATATATCTATCTATCCCTCTATCTATCTATCCCTCTATCTATCTATCCCTCTATCTATCCCTCTATCTATCTATCCCTCTATCTATCTATCTATCTATCTATCTATTGAAAACACTCACCGTGACAGATATCAGATATCTATTGTGCCTATTTTATTAAACATGCTTTTAAACTGAATGCAGATGTAATTGTCCCCCGTCCCCCCCATGGAGCCTGTTTGGGGGGTGCATCTGGTAGAATGGCGCATGAGGGTATTCAATCATCATTATCATGCTGAGCGTAGCGGCTCGGAGCAGGGGTGCTGTGCAGAAAATTAGCTCCAATTAGGCGACACCAGTATTTTCAGGATGCAAACGGCTGAATTAATTTGACTTAATCCCCAGGTATTATCTCACCATCAGACAAGTAATCAAAAGCAGCATTTCATTATTAAGAGGCAACAGAGAAAAGCTTAATATTCTCCTCACCTGCCTTCCCAAAATGTCTTCAGACACCAATGACGGAAATGCCCGGTGAATACCTGCGCACTCACTGGGGACCATTTATCAAGATGGCACAGTTGGAGACCTGTCAAAAACTGGCTGTCGTTTCGCAAAAAAACATTTTTGGGGAGTGGGTCTTGCCTAATGTGGAATCCGATCATTGTTGTGGATAAAGTAAACCCTAAAGTCACTGCTCTTCAGAGTCCATGATGCAGTAACATCGGCACTCACTGTCATTTATCTTTTATCTTCAGTTTTTATCTTCAATTTTTGTTCCATAATTCTAAAGTGGCAGTTACATATAACAGGTTTCGGCTCATGTGCGGAAGCCTTTCCCGTGACTAGTCCCCAATGAAGGAAGCTCCTGCCCGACTATTTCCCAAGGAAGGAAACGCCCGCCTGACTATTTCCCAAGGAAGGAAGGACCCGCCTGACTATTTCCCAAGGAACCAACTGCCCGGCTGACAAGTCCCCAAGGAAGGAAGCGCCCGCCTGACTATTTCCCAAGGAACCAACTGCCCGGCTGACTAGTCCCAAAGGAAGGAAGCGCCCGCCTGACTAGTCCCCCAGGAAGGTTTCAGAATCTGTGGAAAGAAGGGCGCATAGTGTCTTACCAGATAAAACTAAGAGATAAAAAATAAAGGTGCACTCACCTATAGGTGTTGAGACAAAACCACTGATCTCGGGGAGACCAGCCTGAGAAAACCCTGCCAGCAGCCAGCGAAGGCGCTCAACACAGTTAAATCCTAGGTGCATTGTCCCCTGGGAAGTATGCAAATCAAAAAAGGTCCATGGAGCTTCTGTTACGAGTCTCGACACGGAAAATAGCCAGATATCCCTCCGGGAAGGAACTAGCCAAGGAGTGGCTCTTTTTAGGAGACCACCATAACAACCATATTAAGTGGCCCTTTTAGTCAATATCCAGCTCTTGACGAGTTTAAAGATATGACAAGGGAAATACCAAGGCCAGGTATCCATCCACAGACAGCTGTTTCGGGGTATTGCCCCTCATCAGTGTTGAGTAGGATTCTGGCCAGGTGGGAGCAATGCCTAGTAGACCAAGACAAAATCACTAATCACGGGGAGACCAGCCTGAGAAAACACTGCCGGCAGCCAGCGAAGGCACTCAACACAGTGAAATCCTAGGTGCATTGCCCCCTGCAATGTGTTGAGATTAGCCTACCTAGCCAGAATCCTACTCCACACTGATGAGGGGCAATACCCCGAAACAGCTGTCTGTGGATGGATACCTGGCCTTGGTGTTTCCCTTGTCATATCTTTAAACTTGTCAAGAGCTGGATATAGACTAAAAGGGCCACTTAATATGGTGGTTATGGTGGTCTCCTAAAAAGAGCCACTCCTTGGCTAGGTCCTTCTTGGTGGGATATCGGGCTATTTTCCGTGTCGAGACTCCTAACAGACTCCACGGACCTTTTTGATTTGCATACTTCCCTAAGGAAGGAAGCCCCTGCCTGACTATTCCCTAAGGAAGGAAGCACCCGCTTCACTATTCCCTAAGGAAGGAAGTGGCCGCCTGGCTATTCCCTAAGGAAGGAAGCGCCTGCCTGACTATTCCCTAAGGAAGGAAGTGGCCGCCTGGCTATTCCCTAAGGAAGGAAGCGCCTGCCTGGCTATTTCCTAAGGAAGGAAGCGCCTGCCTGGCTATTTCCTAAGGAAGGAAGCGCCTGCCTGGCTATTTCCTAAGGAAGGAAGCGCCTGCCTGACTATTCCCTAAGGAAGGAAGTGCCTGCCTGGCTATTCCCTAAGGAAGGAAGCGCCTGCCTGGCTATTCCCTAAGGAAGGAAGCGCCTGCCTGGCTATTCCCTAAGGAAGGAAGCGCCCGCCTATTTCCTAAGGATGAAGTGCCCGCTGGACTATTCTCTAAGGAAGGAAGGGCCCGCCTGAGTCGGACTGATCACACTATAGCTATATAAAGACGACTTGTGTTTTGCCGTAAATATATATATTTTTTCCTGGTGTAAATGCCGCTGTGTACACCGCTATTTTTCTTTTGTTCCTACGCCTCTCCCGTTCCCAAGATATAGCCCTTCTGTGGAAACACAGGGGTCAGTGGGTGCTCTCGTCCGCGGATCTGGCTGCCTTTAGAAAGACCGCATGGCCCAGGGCTCATCCCAACTGAACACCCAACCTCCTTAACCATGGGCGGAACACTACTCAGACAACTCAGGGTGAGGGAATCACAATATTAAGACTTTATTGGATCCCAAAACAATTAACGGCACATGGCATATAACCAGCAAAACCACAGAATGTAACCTGCAACAGTTTCTCACCCTTCCGCTGGCTCACCAGGGATTATAATGTCCGTGCCTCAGAGCTTCCAGGGCTACTTACTCCAAACCAGTAGCACCCCGCTTTCGGCAGGCACCCACCGAGAAAGGAATAATGCCGGATTCAGGAAGCTAGCTGAGGACTGCAAAGACTGTAGTCAGGTGACTGGATTGTCCCAAGCTGTATTCCTTCCTTAGGTAGTCCTTGATATCTCAGCCGAATCCTTGCATTCAGTGCTGAAGTCCATGTAGTATTATAATCCAAGTTCGGTTATGGCTTGCCAATCGGATCCGCAGGTCCTAGATTGGTATCATGTAGCAAGAATCACCCGGGCAATGGACAGTCCTCCTTCTTATACCCCTAAGCTCTCCATTCAGACCATTGGGGTCTTCACGATTGGTGGATAAGACTGGGCTCTTATTGGCTAGATTTCATGCCGTATACAAAATATCCCTAGTAGTAATGGTCTCTGGCAGAGACGAGGGAGAGACAGCTAAGTTACATCGCATCTAGCAATACACATAGTAATACAATGGGAGGTTCGTATACTTGATTTGTCTAGGGTATCTGACCTTCACTGGCCAAGGCAATTACATGAGTCAACAAGAACTTTAACACTGGACTCCTAAAGGCCCCGTCACACTAAGCAACATCGCTAGCAACATCGCTGCTAATGAACAACTTTTGTGACGTTGCTAGCGATGTTGCTGTGTGTGACATCCAGCAACAACCTGGCCCCTGCTGTGAGGTCGTTGGTTGTTGCTGAATGTCCTGGGCCATTTTTTAGTTGTTGCTGTCCTGCTGTGAAGCACAGATCGCTGTGTGTGACAGCGAGACAGCAACAACTAAATGTGCAGGCAGCAGGAGCCGGCTTCTGCGGAGGCTGGTAACCAATGTAAACATCGGGTAACCAAGAAGCCCTGTCCTTGGTTACCCGATATTTACCTTTGATACCAGCCTCCTCCGCTCTCACTGCCTGTGCTGCCGGCTCCTGCTTTGTGCACATGTAGCTGCAGCATACATCGGGTAATTAACCCGATGTGTGCTGTAACTAGGAGAGCAAGGAGCCAGCGCTCAGTGTGCGCTGCTCCCTGCTCTGTACACATTTAGCTGCAGCACACATCGGGTAATTAACCTGATGTGTGCTGTAACTAGGAGAGCAGGGAGCCAGCGCTCAGTGTGCGCTGCTCCCTGCTCTCTGCACGTGCGGTGGTAACCAAGGTAAATATCGGGTTGGTTACCCGATATTTACCTTAGTTACCAAGCGCAGCATCTTCCACGCGGCGCTGGGGGCTGTTCACTGGTTGCTGGTGAGCTCACCAGCAACTTGTGTAGCGACGCTCCAGCGATCCCTGCCAGGTCAGGTTGCTGGTGGGATCGCTTAAGCGTTGCAGTGTGACATCTCACCAGCAACCTCCTAGCAACTTACCAGCGATCCCTATCGTTGTTGGGATCGCTGGTAAGTTGCTTAGTGTGACGGTACCTTAAGAGTCTTGTAGAAACAATCAGGGGCTTATCCCCCGTTTATAAACAAACTATCATCATGTCTGGCTGAATTTTAAGAAACTTAACCCATGCTAGGCACTGACAAAGTCCATGTCCTCACACCTTCTTCCCTGTATATAAATCTAGTCTTGTTATCCAAGGGGGCCTAGTGAACAAGGTGATGCCTATAGAGACCACACCCACTTGTTAACAAGACTAGATTTATATACCGGGAAGAGATGGCCATATCTCAGGAACCGAAAGGTGCAAGAACAAGAGAAAAACATTACTGAATTCAGGAGAACATGGGCTTTTACTCCAGGTAAAAAAAATACATATTCATGGTAAGTGACAGGTCCTCTTTAACCTCTTAAGACCAGAAATAACTGTAGGGAAGAGGTAAAAATGACTCCTAGGTTAAGACGAGACAGAACCACACAGTAACCGGTGACAGGCTGAGGTTATGGGAGGTGAAGAGTTTACTGGAGGAAGAAGGGGGAAATGTGTATTTACAAATTTGGAGATGTCGGAAGGACAAGACTTTGGGACTTTAACATCAAAATGAAGGTGAACGTTGAATTATTGTGATTGGTAGAGGAGGTCAGAAAAAGGCAATGACCCTCATATTTACAGATTTATCAGGTCGAGGATTGGAAACTAAGTAGGAGAAGTCATAGTTGGTCATGCAGTGGTGAGGAATGGTGGAACCATTGTTCTATTGCTCCATGGGGACAATGGTAAATAATATTAATTTTTGGAAAACCCCTTTAAAAGTATTGAAGGATGTCCTTGTGTAAAGTGTAACATGATATTATGCGGTTATTTCCTATACAATGCCATTGCTTTTTCCATAGTTGCAAACAACCATCTGTACCAGTCGCTGCAATGGTTTTTTGTGCACCCCGTCCTTTATATAAATGGAAACCAAACGGTGACTCGTCCATCCCACGCCGCAGACGAGATCTGCAGACTCATACACTCCTGCTATAGCAAAAGGAATAATTGTTTCCGAAACTTCTGAGAGGAAACAGATCTAATAAATTTAAGAGACAGGAGATATACGGGGCCGGAGCCGAGGGAAGAAAACGCAATATTGTGACAGAGTCTTCTGTACATATAAACGATAAAGAGAGAAAATAATAATACTACAAAAAATAAAAATGAGAAAACAACATGTGTAAAATATTAAGAAAAAGAAAATCAGAAGATGTAACGAAGAACACGGTACAGAGGAGGAAAAGGAAGGAGGTGGAGTGGAGAATACAGAGCAGAAGGAAGGAAGGAGGTGGGGCGGAGAACACAGCACAGAGGAGCAAAAGGAAGGAGGTGGAGCGGAGAATACAGTGCAGAAGAAGGAAGGAAGGAGGTGGAGCGGAGAATACAGTGCAGAAGAAGGAAGGAAGGAGGTGGAGCGGAGAATACAGTGCAGAAGACGGAAGGAGGTGGAGCAGAGAATACAGTGCAGAAGAAGGAAGGAAGGAGGTGGAGCGGAGAATACAGTGCAGAAGAAGGAAGGAAGGAGGTGGAGCGGAGAATACAGAGCAGAAGACGGAAGGAGGTGGAGCAGAGAATACAGTGCAGAAGAAGGAAGGAGGTGGAGCGGAGAATACAGTGCAGAAGGAAGGAAGGAGGTGGAGCGGAGAATACAGTGCAGAAGGAAGGAAGGAGGTGGAGCGGAGAATACAGTGCAGAAGGAAGGAAGGAGGTGGAGCGGAGAATACAGTGCAGAAGAAGGAAGGAAGGAGGTGGAGCGGAGAATACAGTGCAGAAGAAGGAAGGAAGGAGGTGGAGCGGAGAATACAGAGCAGAAGGAAGGAAGGAGATGGGGCGGAGAACACAGCACAGAGGAGGAAAAGGAAGGAGGTGGAGCGGAGAACACAGCACAGAGGAGGAAAAGGAAGGAGGTGGAGCGGAGAATACAGTGCAGAAGGAAGGAAGGAGGTGGGGCGGAGAACACAGCACAGAGGAGGAAAAGGAAGGAGGTGGGGCGGAGAACACAGCACAGAGGAGGAAAAGGAAGGAGGTGGAGCGGAGAACACAGCACAGAGGAGGAAAAGGAAGGAGGTGGGACGGAGAACACAGCACAGAGGAGGAAAAGGAAGGAGGTGGGGCGGAGAACACAGCACAGAGGAGGAAAAGGAAGGAGGTGGGGCGGAGAACACAGCACAGAGGAGGAAAAGGAAGGAGGTGGGGCGGAGAACACAGCACAGAGGAGGAAAAGGAAGGAGGTGGAGCGGAGAACACAGCACAGAGGAGGAAAAGGAAGGAGGTGGGGCGGAGAACACAGCACAGAGGAGGAAAAGGAAGGAGGTGGAGCGGAGAACACAGCACAGAGGAGGAAAAGGAAGGAGGTGGGGCGGAGAACACAGCACAGAGGAGGAAAAGGAAGGAGGTGGGGCGGAGAACACAGCACAGAGGAGAAAAAGGAAGGAGGTGGATCGGAGAATACAGTGCAGAAGACGGAAGGAGGTGGGGCGGAGAACACAGCACAGAGGAGGAAAAGGAAGGAGGTGGAGCGGAGAATACAGAGCACAGAGAAGGAAGGAGGTGGGGCGGATAACACAGCACAGAGGAGGTGGAGCGGAGAACAGAGAGCACAGAGGAGGAGGAGGAGAAGGAGGGAGGTGGAGCGGACAACACAGAACAGCACAGAAGAGGAGAAGGAAGGAGATGGAGTGGAGAACACAGAGCACAGTGGAGAAGGAAGGAGGTGGAGCAGAGAACAGAGCTAACAGAGAAGGAGTAGGAAAACGGTGCGGCGGAGAACACAGAGCACAGAGGGGAAGGAAGGAGGTGGAGCAGAGAACACAGCACAGAGGAGGAAAAGGAGGGAGGTGGAGCAGAGAGCACAGAACAGCACAGAGGAGGAAAAGGAGGGAGGTGGGTGGAGAGCACAGCACAGAGGAGGAAAAGGAGGGAGGTGGAGTGGAGAGCACAGCACAGAGAAGGAAAAGGAAGGAGGTGGAGCGGAGAACACAGAGCACAGAGGAGGAAAAGGTAGGAGGTGGAGCGGAGAACACAGAACAGCATAGAGGAGGAAAAGGAGGGAGGTGGGCGGAGAGCACAGAACAGCACAGAGGAGGAAAAGGAGGGAGGAGAAGCAGAGAATACAGAGCACAGAGGAGGAGAAGGAAAAAGGTGGAGCGGAGAACACAGAACAGCACAGAGAAGGAAAAGGAGGGAGGTGGAGTGGAAAACACAGAACAGCACAGAGGAGGAAAAGGAGGGAGGTGGGCGGAGAGCACAGAACAGCACAGAGGAGGAAAAGGAGGGAGGAGAAGCAGAGAATACAGAGCACAGAGGAGGAGAAGGAAGAAGGTGGAGAGGAGAACACAGAACAGCACAGAGGAGAAGGAAAGAAGTGGAGCAGAGAACACAGCACAAAGGAAGAAAAGAACGAAAGTGGGGCGAAGAACACAGAGCACAGAGGAGGAAAAGGAGGGTGGTGGAGCGGAAAACACAGGGCATAGAGGAGCGGAAGGAAGGAGGTGGAGCGGAGAAATCACAGGAGGAAAAATAAGAAGGTGAAGCGCCGAACACAGAGAAGGCGAAGGAAGGAGGTGGAGCGGAGAACACAGCACAGAGGAGGAGAGAAAACACAGAGCACAGAGGAGGAGAGAGAAGGAGGTGGAGTGGAAGGACAGGAACAGTATCTAGATACACCGAACAAGAGAAACTTGCCTGATTTTCCGTAGCAGTGTGTGGAAAGGCCGGAACAGTTCGGACATGTCTTCCACTTTGCGATCGAGGTTTAGTGGTCCTTCAGAGTAAACAACAAGCCCACTGTGGAAAAGATTGTGAAATAAAGTTTAACAATGGACATATTTTGCTATCATTATGTCAAACGCTTCAAAGTCAACTCATGGAATAATGGCGGCCCCCCATTTGGGAGTGGTGGAAGAAAAATATCAGCGAGCGGCAAGCTCCACCTCTGTGTGCAGAAGCGGCACAGACTGCTCCTCCTGAAGACGGTGATGCTGACAGTACTCTGTGCTCCGACAGCAATTCTGTCAGCAGACATCATTGCAAGCAACTACATAAGCTCATGGAGTAGGCAAATGGTGAGTGGCCCTTCTTCAACTACCGGGGGGCGCTGCAGGTACCAGTATGTATATGGGAGCCTGCTGCGACTACAAGGGGAGAGGACACGGCGTCACCGTGTGAGGAGTTGGGAACCAGAAGGCTCAATTATTACTGCTAAATGAGGCAAAAAAGGGGCTGCTGATCGCATTATTAATCCTATATTGATGGAAAGATGGAGGAGGCCTGATCCACGTTTTGCCCCAGAAGTCAGAATGTACGCGGCCGACACTTACCATACGATAGCTAGTCTGGGGATTGTAAACATTAATGCTGGTTCATAATCATCAATCATGTCTTGAGTGAGGTATCCAAGCTTTAAGGCTCTGTACAGAGAAACAAGGAGAGACACAATATAAAAGACACTGGCTGGAGAACGTCAAACGTCTCAGAGGTCACAGAAGATGGAGCAATACCATTTCCCTCTCACACTGTCCACGATCGGACAGTGTCCCACTAACAAATAGAATGGTAACAACCAATCCTCCACTCAAGCGGCTTCATCCCCTGCCGTGTTACTGACCACTGGAACCAATCGGTGGCCACTGACCGGTGGCATCCTGAGCAAAATGTGAAGGATGCAGTCAATCACCAGCCACTATTTGGCTGCAGTGTTGAGTGTCAATGGCAGCAGACTGGCCGGGAATGCAGAAGAAAATGTGGAGGAAGAGTAGAGTATAGTATTTTTTTGGTGGGGCGGGGTGTATAATTAACTGGAATCCAATTAGTAATTGTAGGCGGGAGGCTCCTGCCGCAGACAAGCCCACCGGCGGGAGGCTCCTGCCGCAGACAAGCCCACCGGCGGGAGGCTCCTGCCGCAGACAAGCCCACCGGCGGGAGGCTCCTGCCGCAGACAAGCCCACCGGCGGGAGGCTCCTGCCGCAGACAAGCCCACCGGCGGGAGGCTCCTGCCGCAGACAAGCCCACCGGCGGGAGGCTCCTGCCGCAGACAAGCCCACCGGCGGGAGGCTCCTGCCGCAGACAAGCCCACCGGCGGGAGGCTCCTGCCGCAGACAAGCCCACCGGCGGGAGGGCTCCTGCCGCAGACAAGCCCACCGGCGGGAGGGCTCCAGCCGCAGACAAGCCCACCGGCGGGAGGGCTCCAGCCGCAGACAAGCCCACGGGCGGGAGGGCTCCAGCCGCAGACAAGCCCACGGGCGGGAGGGCTCCAGCCGCAGACAAGCCCACGGGCGGGAGGGCTCCAGCCGCAGACAAGCCCACGGGCGGGAGGGCTCCAGCCGCAGACAAGCCCACGGGCGGGAGGGCTCCAGCCGCAGACAAGCCCACGGGCGGGAGGGCTCCAGCCGCAGACAAGCCCATGGGCGGGAGGGCTCCAGCCGCAGACAAGCCCATGGGCGGGAGGGCTCCAGCCGCAGATAGCCCACAGGCGGGAGGCTCCTACCGCAGACCGCCCAAGGGCGGGAGGCTCCTGCTGCAGTAAGTTGTCTTACAGCCAGACTCAGGAATGATAATGACAAGGGAATGACTGCTCTGCAAGATTCCTATCTAAATTTGCAGGTTTAATTGTAATATTGGCCCAATTGTCCTCTGCTGTGCCAACCCATGTGGTCGCTTACAGCAGTCTGTACGCTTACAGGGCAAATGTTTGCTACACAGGTCAATAAATTCTTCTTAAAAATGGAGTAACGCTGCACAGATCCTCAAAAAAAAAAAACCTATGCGCAGCTCAGCCGGCAAGATCTAAGCGCCGTTCAGCTTTTAAAGAGATTAAACCAATTTCTTCTCCGCCTGGATGTATAACATGGAGAGCGTGAACGTATAAATCAGCTTTTCTTTGCTGAGAAATAATTCAATTAAGGCTGCAGCAGCACGAGCCGCCTCATGCACTGCGGCTGTGCCAGATCTCCGGGTCAGCCTGGCACGGGATCGGAGTACTGACTAAACAGGAGGACGCGGGCAAGAAGCATAATTAATGGCCTAATGAGAGCTGCCGTTACCAGCGGGTATTACTAGCGCAATTTTGGGTATACTAAGCGCCCATTTGGCTATTTTAGGGCACACCTCAAGGGTAACAAGTCCAATGATCCATTATATACCCCCACAAAGATGGCTGCCCCCCCCCAAGAAACTTACCTTTCTACAGTTTCACAGAAAAGGACAATTACTTCTTGCTGCACGTAGTACTCTTTTGGGGATTTTACAGGTACCATCGCAGACACGTAGCTGCAAGAAGAACAGGGATGATTAGTGGGAAGCTTTAGTAAATCTGTCCCCATGAAATGACCACTTTGAAGCACTTTTTTTTATACTTCTAAAATATGATGCCCCTCTGTTATTCCTCCTGGAAATCTACTGGGTGTTACTGTTACCCTTGATTTAAACGATTTGGATTGACCTCGGTAAGCGGGACCAATCCTGAGAAGAAACGGTCTGCAGCACTTATACAAGCCCCCGAGGAGAGAAGACCACAGCTTAGAGCACAAAGGCATATCCTAGAGATTGAAAGATGGGAATACCCCTTTAAAGATGATCAGCAGTCACTGGTTTGATCACAAATAAAGGTCGTATGATCATATTGAACCAGACACGCACAGGTATTTTACTAACATAATTCTGATGCTAAAGGAAACTTTTAAAGGGGTGGTCTCATCCTAGTGATGGAAAGATGGGAATAGCCCTTTAAAGATGATCAGCAGTCATTGATTTTATCACAAATGAAGGTTGTATAATCACAGTGAACCAAACACACAAAGGTAATTTACCAACATGATTCCGATTCTGGAGAAAACTTTTGAAGGGGTGGTCTCATCTACTTAAATATCCTAGTGATGGAAAGATGGGAATACCCCTTTAAAGATGATCAGTAGTCACTGCTTTGATGACAAATGAAGGTCGTATGATCACATTGAACCAGACACTGACAGGTATTTTACTAACATGATTCCTATTCTGGAGGAAACATTTGAAGGGGTGGTCTCATCTACTTAAATATCCTAGTGATGGAAAGATGGGAATACCCCTTTAAAGATGATCAGTAGTCACTGCTTTGATGACAAATGAAGGTCGTATGATCATATTGAACCAGACACTGACAGGTATTTTACTAACATGATTCCTATTCTGGAGGAAACATTTGAAGGGGTGGTCTCATCTACTTAAATATCCTAGTGATGGAAAGATGGGAATACCCCTTTAAAGATGATCAGTAGTCACTGCTTTGATGACAAATGAAGGTCGTATGATCATATTGAACCAGACACTGACAGGTATTTTACTAACATGATTCCTATTCTGGAGGAAACATTTGAAGGGGTGGTCTCATCTACTTAAATATCCTAGTGATGGAAAGATGGGAATACCCTTTAAAGATGATCAGCAGTCACTGGTTTGATCACAAATGAAGGTCGTATGATCATTTTGAACCAGACACGCACAAGTAATTTACCAACATGATTCCGATTCTGGAGGAAACTTTTGAAGGGGTGATCTCATCTACTTAAATATCCTAGCGATGGAAAGATGGGAATAGCCCTTTAAAGATGATCAGCAGTCATAGATTTCATCACAAATGAAGGTCATATGATCAGCAGTCATTGATTTGATCACATTTGAAGGTTGAATGATCATACTGAACCAGACACGCACAGGTATTTTACCAACATGATTCCGATTCTGGAGGAAACTTTTGAAGGGGTGGTCTCATCTACTTAAATATCCTAGTAATGGAAAGATGGGAATACCCCTTTAAAGATGATCAGCAGTCACTGGTTTGATCACAAATAAAGGTCGTATGATCATATTGAACCAGACACGCACAAGTATTTTACAAACATGACTCCGATTCTGGAGGAAACTTTTGAAGGGGTGGTCTCATCTCCTTAAATAAGTAAAAAAAGCTTGCAAAAAAAAACAAAACAAAAAAAACCAAACGAGTTTGCAATTTACTTTTTAATAAAAATCCTCTCCCTTTTCAATAATGATTGAGGGATTTATAATTTTATAGTGTGTACAGCTCTTTGCCTGGGTTACAGACCACCTCTGCTGTCTATCAGAGGTAGCTGGTTTACTAGGTAGGGAGCACATCTCTTTTTATAGATCCTGCAAGCGCTGCTCTGAAGCCTGCCAGATCGATGGATCCGACCATTTCCTGTGCTCCTCCACTTAGTATAGCAGTATCAATTCAATAATATACAGATCTCTTCTTTAAAGGGTTATCTACTTTGGGCAATCCCTAGTATTTTCCAAAAGAAGCTGAGATCTCCAGCGATCAGGTGTGAAGAAAGCTGACAACAAGTGTGCATTTCTTCTGTAGCACTCCCACAGGTGAAAAAAGGCATTACACACCGGATTGGGCCCTTACGATGTTCACTAAAGCGTTTTTTCGGTCCAAGTCCTCTCCATGAAAAAAATGGACCGCACAAGGAGTAATACTATGAGAGCGTGACTGCTCTGGTCTGCAGAAGTCGGCGCCGAGGAGGACAGGTAGGGAGTTAGCAACTATCTACCTGTCAGCTGTTAGCCTCATAAGAAAAATTTAAGTCCCAGCTAATTCCTTTAACATAGGACACTGTAAATGGTCTGGTAAAATACGGATACAATATAGAGGACAAGTGAGAAAAAAAATCAACCAAATTTGTTTGATTGAACTCCGCCGAAGACAAAGAAGTTCTTTCCTAAATGAGGGGCTTACCCCCTACAAATCCCAATCCACTAAAAAGATACTGGATGTCTAATCCAAATGCGTACATCCCTGTTGCTTTATTTCTGAGTTCTAGATCTCTGTTATTAATGGTCTTCTCGTCAAGGATGATCCGTGCCAAAAAGAGTATCTGCCCCTTAAAACTATGGTGCCGAACAGTTAGAAACGGCACATAAGGGCCCCAATTCAAAACCTCCAGCAAAGCCCCCGAACTATGAAGGGTCTTCAATAGTATTTGTCTTCCCATATGGACCAAAGGGACATTTTAGACCCCCATAGGAACCAGGGTGCAGCCTATCTGGCAAACTGTAGGCAAACCCATGAGCCTTATTTCTTGAGGAACCAATGTCACCTCCTAGTATAACCCTTTATGCATAAACTTTTGATATGTCTTAAGACATTGCGCACATCGTAAAAAATTCTGACAATACATTACATCTAAGACACGATTTACCTCAGCTCAAACTCTGCAAAGAGAACATCAAAGTGGCGGAGAGAGTCTTTCATTTTTTCCGTGTAGAAATTCAGATCCCTGAGGGCCTGGTCCCGGATGATGTTTCGAACTTCCTCAAGGCTTCTGGTCAGGTCCTTAGCAAGCGGTCTCATGGCCATGCTCTCAATCTCTCGGTTCATGATGATCGAACCGGCAGCCAAACACTGGTGGAAGAGATTAGGAATGTCAGCAGCGTACTACGTGGGATGTGCCATACATAGTGATGAGTGGGCACTACCATGCTCGGGTGCTCAGTACTCGTAACTAGCGATGAGAGAGCACTACCATGCTCGGGTGCTCGGTATTGGTAACTATTGATGAGCGGGCTCTATGATGCTCCGGTACTCGTAACTGCTCACTCATAACTAGTTACGAGCATCCGAGCATAGTAGTGCCCGATCATCACTAGTTACAAGTAATGATCACTCGAGCATCAAAGTGTCCGCTCATCACTAGTTACTAGTACCGAGCACCCGAGCATGGTAGTGCCCGCTCATCACTAGTTACGAGTACAGAGCACCCGAGCATGGTAGTGCCCGCTCATCACTAGTTACGAGTACAGAGCACCCGAGCATGGTAGTGCCCGCTCATCACTAGTTACGAGTACCGAGCACCCGAGCATCATAGTGCCCGCTCATCAATAGTTACCAATACCGAGCATGGTAGTGCCCGATTATCACTAGTTACGAGTACAGAAAACCCGTCATCATTAGTTATAACCTATCGGAAAAATGAGGGTCCATTCCTGGTGGCTTAGAAGTAAAAGGGAGTGATGACCACACGTCCATTAAAACCTTCCTAAACACTCAAAGTGTCCGCCGTATATCCGAGGGTCATAAATGTTGAAGATGCGCCCTATAAAGTGCTGGATCATGAAGCACAAAAGTTCATAACACGTCTGAGAAGAGAAAATCCTGAGAATGGCGACAACTCTATTCTGTTCTGAATGTGTCCGTCCCGAAAGAGCCAAAACTGCACGAAATTAGTGTCATCTTTCTTATGTGAAATCGAGCTCGGCTGGCAGCAAAACGTCGCCCTCCACCGCCCGACATTACTGGGGAGATGCGAGAGCGGCAAAAAACACATGAATTATTTATCTACATTGTTTACTGTCAGGGCAATTTTACCTCCAGCTGCTCCTGATGTCATTATCCAAAAAATGCCCGATTTCAATTATGGATCAATGTTAAAAAAAAAAAAAAAAAAAAAAAAGAGCAGCTAATACTAAAGGAGGGTGATATTCCTACAGCTCTATTACTGGAGGAGGGTGCTATTCCTACAGCTCTATTACTAGAGGAGGGTGATATTCCTACAGCTCTATTACTGGAGGAGGGTGCTATTCCTACAGCTCTATTACTGGAGGTGGGTGATATTCCTACAGCTCTATTACTGGAGGAGGGTGATATTCCTACAGCTCTATTACTGGAGGAGTGTGATATTCCTACAGCTCTATTACTGGAGGAGGGTGCTATTCCTACAGCTCTATTACTGGAGGAGGGTGCTATTCCTACAGCTCTATTACTGGAGGAGGGTGCTATTCCTACAGCTCTATTACTGGAGGAGTGTGATATTCCTACAGCGGAGGGTGCTATTCCTACAGCTCTATTACTGGAGGAGGGTGCTATTCCTACAGCTCTATTACTGGAGGAGTGTGATATTCCTACAGCTCTATTACTGGAGGAGGGTGCTATTCCTACAGCTCTATTACTGGAGGAGGGTGCTATTCCTACAGCTCTATTACTGGAGGAGGGTGCTATTCCTACAGCTCTATTACTGGAGGAGGGTGCTATTCCTACAGCTCTATTACTGGAGGAGTGTGATATTCCTACAGCTCTATTACTGGAGGAGGGTGATATTCCTACAGCTCTATTACTGGAGGAGTGTGATATTCCTACAGCTCTATTACTGGAGGACGGTGATATTCCTACAGCTCTATTACTGGAGGAGGGTGATATTCCTACAGCTCTATTACTGGAGGAGGGTGCTATTCCTACAGCTCTATTACTGGAGGAGGGTGCTATTCCTACAGCTCTATTACTGGAGGAGGGTGCTATTCCTACAGCTCTATTACTGGAGGAGGGTGCTATTCCTACAGCTCTATTACTGGAGGAGTGTGATATTCCTACAGCGGAGGGTGCTATTCCTACAGCTCTATTACTGGAGGAGGGTGCTATTCCTACAGCTCTATTACTGGAGGAGTGTGATATTCCTACAGCTCTATTACTGGAGGAGGGTGCTATTCCTACAGCTCTATTACTGGAGGAGGGTGCTATTCCTACAGCTCTATTACTGGAGGAGGGTGCTATTCCTACAGCTCTATTACTGGAGGAGGGTGCTATTCCTACAGCTCTATTACTGGAGGAGGGTGCTATTCCTACAGCGGAGGGTGCTATTCCTACAGCTCTATTACTGGAGGAGGGTGCTATTCCTACAGCTCTATTACTGGAGGAGTGTGATATTCCTACAGCTCTATTACTGGAGGAGGGTGCTATTCCTACAGCTCTATTACTGGAGGAGGGTGCTATTCCTACAGCTCTATTACTGGAGGAGGGTGCTATTCCTACAGCTCTATTACTGGAGGAGTGTGATATTCCTACAGCTCTATTACTGGAGGAGGGTGATATTCCTACAGCTCTATTACTGGAGGAGGGTGATATTCCTACAGCTCTATTACTGGAGGAGTGTGATATTCCTACAGCTCTATTACTGGAGGAGGGTGCTATTCCTACAGCTCTATTACTGGAGGAGGGTGCTATTCCTACAGCTCTATTACTGGAGGAGGGTGCTATTCCTACAGCTCTATTACTGGAGGAGTGTGATATTCCTACAGCGGAGGGTGCTATTCCTACAGCTCTATTACTGGAGGAGGGTGCTATTCCTACAGCTCTATTACTGGAGGAGGGTGCTATTCCTACAGCTCTATTACTGGAGGAGGGTGCTATTCCTACAGCTCTATTACTGGAGGAGGGTGCTATTCCTACAGCTCTATTACTGGAGGAGGGTGCTATTCCTACAGCTCTATTACTGGAGGAGGGTGCTATTCCTACAGCTCTATTACTGGAGGAGGGTGCTATTCCTACAGCGGAGGGTGCTATTCCTACAGCTCTATTACTGGAGGAGTGTGCTATTCCTACAGCTCTATTACTGGAGGAGTGTGATATTCCTACAGCTCTATCACTGGAGGAGGGTGCTATTCCTACAGCTCTATTACTGGAGGAGTGTGATATTCCTACAGCTCTATTACTGGAGGAGGGTGCTATTCCTACAGCTCTATTACTGGAGGAGGGTGCTATTCCTACAGCTCTATTACTGGAGGAGTGTGATATTCCTACAGCTCTATTACTGGAGGAGTGTGATATTCCTACAGCTCTATTACTGGAGGAGGGTGCTATTCCTACAGCTCTATTACTGGAGGAGTGTGATATTCCTACAGCTCTATTACTGGAGGAGTGTGATATTCCTACAGCTCTATTACTGGAGGAGGGTGCTATTCCTACAGCTCTATTACTGGAGGAGTGTCATATTCCTACACTTCTATTACTGGAGGAGGGTGATATTCCTACAGCTCTATTACTGGAGGAGGGTGATATTCCTACAGCTCTATTACTGGAGGAGGGTGCTATTCCTACAGCTCTATTACTGGAGGAGGGTGCTATTCCTACAGCTCTATTACTGGAGGAGGGTGCTATTCCTACAGCTCTATTACTGGAGGAGGGTGCTATTCCTACAGCTCTATTACTGGAGGAGGGTGCTATTCCTACAGCGGAGGGTGCTATTCCTACAGCTCTATTACTGGAGGAGTGTGCTATTCCTACAGCTCTATTACTGGAGGAGTGTGATATTCCTACAGCTCTATCACTGGAGGAGGGTGCTATTCCTACAGCTCTATTACTGGAGGAGGGTGCTATTCCTACAGCTCTATTACTGGAGGAGGGTGCTATTCCTACAGCTCTATTACTGGAGGAGGGTGCTATTCCTACAGCTCTATTACTGGAGGAGGGTGCTATTCCTACAGCGGAGGGTGCTATTCCTACAGCTCTATTACTGGAGGAGTGTGCTATTCCTACAGCTCTATTACTGGAGGAGGGTGCTATTCCTACAGCTCTATTACTGGAGGAGGGTGCTATTCCTACAGCTCTATTACTGGAGGAGGGTGCTATTCCTACAGCTCTATTACTGGAGGAGGGTGCTATTCCTACAGCTCTATTACTGGAGGAGGGTGCTATTCCTACAGCGGAGGGTGCTATTCCTACAGCTCTATTATTGGAGGAGTGTGCTATTCCTACAGCTCTATTACTGGAGGAGTGTGATATTCCTACAGCTCTATCACTGGAGGAGGGTGCTATTCCTTTTTTTTTTTTTTTTTTTTTTTAAATCAGGTTCATTTTTATTTAACATCAAAATTATACAACACATAAAATAATTCCCTCCATAGAAATATCACAGAAAGGGAAAAAACCTTTAGTCAATAAGAAAAACCACACAAATAACATAATAAACAATGCACCCGCAGTCCACGTCTCATTTCAATATGGGTCTCAAAGTGCATATTATTTCCCAATATATTCTCCATAGTATAGCTTACCCAGCATCATTATGACATTATATATATATACACATATACATACACGCACGCACGCACGCACGCACGCACACACATATACATGCACACACATATACATGCACACACCTTCCAGCAGTACGCATATCACCCTATTTGAGGAAATTTGTTAACCGGTCAGAAGGAGAAGGACCTGGTCGCTCGCACTGTCCTGCAGTAACGCCGAGGAGGGAAGGCCTGGGGTATCCAACCATGCCCCCCAGATCTTATAGAACTTTTTCAATGCATTTCTTTTAAGGTATACTCCTCTCTCCAGTCGAAGTATAGCGTTTACTCTTTCCCTAAAATCCCCGATGACCGGAGGCGCTGGGTCCAACCAGTGGTAGGCCAACAGTTTCCTAGCCTGGTACAAGAGACGTGTAATACCGACCATTACCGGCGAACTCAAGTCCACCCCCCCCTCCAGTAGACCCAGGATACATATAATAGGTCTTGGCTGTAGACGGATATTGAAAACTTGTCTAACCAAATCTAGTACTGCCCTCCAGTAATCTTCAATGTTCCCACAGGACCACATCATATGCATCAGATTCGCACCTTCCTGTCCGCACCTAGGACACAGATCATCCATCCTAACTCCCATCTTATGCAATAGACTAGGTGTCCTATATACTCTATGTAACAGGAATAGCTGCGACAGTCGTTGGCCTTCAGATACAGCAAGGCTTGGAGTCTGAGACAGGACCTCACCCCACTGTTCCTCTGTCATAGGGCCTAGGTCCCTCTCCCACTTCTCTCTAGCCTGCAAAGGGAATTTGTCGAGGTGTCTAGATAACATCACTGTATACAACCTAGAAATAATACCATAGGAGCGATCAGATGTCAACAATTCAGTAAGAGTGTGATTCCGCTCTATCCTAATGTCCATACGACGTGTCTGTGTCTCATAGGCATGACGGAGCTGCAGGTATTGGTAAAAGGAACTGTGCGGTATCCCAAACTCAGCTTGAAGCTGGTCAAATCTTTTAAGTATATTATTCTGAAGAATCTGAGACACCTGATGCACCCCCCTGCTCACCCACATTCTCCAACCCGGGAGTCTCTGCAGCTCCGCCAGTCCACGATTATGCCATAAGGGCCAGTACTCAGTCATTCCTGATATTCCCAGCAACTGCTTCCCTCTATCCCACACCTTGTACATCAATGATAATGTTGGATATAATGTTCCTCCTCTGGGTGAGTATCCTGCATCCAAAAAAGCCACTGGGTGTCCCCATTCTGCAAGGCCCCTCACCAATTTGCCCCCAGCGTCATATGCCTCATCCTTTCCCCATCCCCTGAAGTGCTGCATCTGTGCCGCAACATAATAAACCCACGGGTTGGGGACTGCCAGACCCCCATCCTCCTTCCCTCTCTGCAGGGTCTCAAGGCGGATTCTAGCCTGCTGCTTTTGCCACAAGAGTTCCCGAAACAAAGTGTTGATTTTACGGAAAAATTTCCAGTGGATCCATATTGGGGCGTTGTGGAGAAGATACAGAAGTTTGGGCATCAGTACCATTTTTAGTAGATTAGCACGGCCAATAAGGGACAGTGGGAGTCGACACCAGGCATCTATCTTGTTCCTAAACTGAGCCAACACTGGTTCCAGATTTTGAGAGTAGTAATCACGCGGTCGGGCACTAACCACAATCCCCAGGTATTTAAATTTATCCACCGTCGGAATTGGCAGCCCCAGAGTACTAAAATTAGATGGGAGTGGATCTATAGGGAGCAGGGCCGATTTCTTCCAGTTTATTAGGAGTCCCGAGCGCCTACCAAATTCTATAATAATATTTATTGCTGGGCCCACCGATGTCCCCACCTCCCTGAGATACAGCAACAAATCGTCCGCATAGAGGGAAACCTTATGCTCCAGACCGCCTATCTCAAACCCCTTTACGCCAGCGGATGCACGAAGCATAGCCGCCAATGGTTCAATTGCCGCTGCAAATAGTAATGGAGAGAGAGGACAGCCCTGTCTCGTGCCCCTGGCCAAATTAAAAGACGAGGAGGTACAACGATTAACCCGAATCCTGGCCCGCGGAGAGGCATATAACAATTTGACCCAGCCAATAAATCTGGAGCCAAGACCCAATTTCTCCAAAACTACCCATAGGAAATTCCATTCAATACTGTCAAAGGCTTTGGCTGCATCTAATGACAGGACTGCTCTCTCCTTGTTTCTCCCCTCAGAACTTAGCTGTATCCCCAGGAATAAACGTCGCAAATTAATGGAAGTAGATTTATTGGGGATGAATCCAGTCTGATCCTCGTGGATCACTGACGTGATCACCCGGGACAACCTGTTAGCTAGAATTTTAGCGATTAATTTAATATCTAATGTAAGCAGCGAGATTGGGCGATAGGAGTCAGGCGCGGTCGGATCTTTCCCGGGTTTTAAAATCAGAACAATAATAGCCTCCCTCATGGATGCAGGGAGGGATCCCTTCTCCTCAGCATCTCTGAACACATCCAAGAGTCTTGGCAGCAGCAGATGGGTATATAATTTGTAGAATTCACCCGGGAGTCCGTCCGCACCTGGGGCCTTTTCATTTTGGATTTGACCGAGCGCCTCCTCCAGCTCCTCCAGGTCTATATCTCTATTCAGGGAATCTCTCTCACTATCTGACAGACTGGGGAGAGTGATCTCCTCCACAAAGTCCCGCAGTTCCTCATCCCCATAATGCGATTTAGAGGAGTATAATTGGGTGTAATACTGTTGCATGACCTCCACAATCCTCCCGCTGTCCCTCACCTCCTCTCCAGTGTCAAGTTTCAATTTGGTGATATAGGTCAATCCCTCCTGCGCCCTAGCAATTGTAGCCAAGAGATGTCCCACACTCTCCCCCTCCGTAAAGTACCGCTGCTTAAGGAAAAAGCGTTTGTTAGTGGCCAAGGAAGTCATATGGTCTCTCAGAGCTCTCTGTGCCCTCTCTAAGTCCCGCTTGGCATCATCTGTAGGGTTAGATATAAGAAGTCGTTCTGCATCACCTAAAGTGTCCGTCAGATACTTAGTGCGCTCTCTTGTTTTCGCCTTTCGGGTGCAAATTTCCCTAATATATGTCCCACGAACATACGCCTTCATTGCGTCCCACACTATATGTTTAGATGCCGTACCGTCATTTGTCACAAAATATTCCCGTATAGTGTCAGTCAGAGTGCCCCCTATCAGTTGTATCCAAAAAGGGTTGAGCCGCCAAGGTATCCCCGCCAGCCGGTCCGGGTCCCCAAGCCTTAGACGGACCTGTAGTGGGGAGTGGTCAGACACCCCCCTGGCCAGGTACGTGACTGAAGCTACACAAGGCAGCAGCTGAGCATTTCCAATGGCCAGGTCAATCCGGGACAGTGAATGATGAGAACTAGAATAGCATGAATACTGCCGGACCTGCGGGTTTCTAATACGCCAAATATCTACATATCCCACCTCCTCCATCAGTCTGGCAAGGGATGTAGCTGCCGCCCCCACTGAGATATTCCCTGTATGTAACTTATCCCAATACGGGTGCAAGTAATTATTATAGTCTCCTACTAATAGGGTGGGGACCTCAGGGAGGGAAGCAACAAAATTGAGAATACGTTTCAATGGTTCCCCTGTGTATGGCGGCGGAATATAAATTGCAACTAGAACACAGCGCACATTATGAAGGACACAGTAAAGACATACAAATCTACCCTCCTGATCCACAGAAGCTTTAAGACACTCAAACGGCACTGTCCTGTGTATCAGGACACTCACCCCCCTGGAATGTGTGGTATATACAGAGTGATACTCATGGGCTATCCATTTTTTGTGGAGCAAGTGGAGCCGCTCCTTCACCAAGTGCGTTTCTGATAAGAATATTATGTCTGGCTTAAGCTGCTGTAGAAACAGAAAAACTGCACATCTTTTAGTGGCTTCACCCAATCCTCGCACATTCCAGGCCACTATATTAACCTCCTTCGCCATAAGGGTGAGTACACATATGTAACAGCAGGGGGCAGCAAGCGGGGACCTCCGGACCCATCTGCAGCAGTTCCCATAGATGAGCATAGACCAAACAGGTGCATAAAACAAAAAGGTCAAACAACATAAAAACATACACAGTAAACCAGGACATTCCTCTCAAACAGAGGGAAGTGGGGCTAAACATAACCCTAAGAGCACATAACGGTTTAAATTCCTGAACAGTCATCAACTGCATAGTAACCTATCTGGGTGGCTCCTGCCAACCGTCCATAAGTGTTCCAGCTGGGAAACATAGCACGTTCACCTCAGCAAGTCCAACAGCAAGGAATCCGCAATAATCCTCAGCGGTGATTTCTGCGCAGTCCTTTTTCATTGGTATCGAGCCATGCGGCTGCATCCTTTGGAGTGTCAAAAAACTTTGTCCCACCATCCGCCACCACTCGCAGCCTGGTAGGGTATAGCATTGAGTAAGAGATCTGCAGCTGCCTCAGGCGTTTTTTGACATCAATAAATTGCGCTCTCCTCTGCTGGATTTCAGTGGAAAAATCCGGGTACAGTGAGACCTTATGGCCGTCAATAGCCAGATCCTTAATCTCCCGGGCTCTGCGGAGCGCAGTGTCCCTGTCCCTGAAGTGCAGTAGCTTGAGGAGGATAGGACGAGGGGGTGCCCCTGGTGGTGGGGGTCTAGTGGGGACCCTATGTGCCCGCTCAATAGTGAAGAAAGGAGAAAACAGATCCATACCCAAAGTCTTGGGGAGCCACATTTCAAAAAAAGCTACTGGATTATTGCCTTCTGCCTTTTCTGGGACCCCGACCAGTCGGAGATTGCTTCTGCGGGATCTGTTTTCTAGATCGTCCACCTTAGCCCTAAGCAATGAGATATTGTGGATTGCTCTGCCAAGGTCCCGAGTCAGAGGGGGAAGCTTATCCTCTGTGGCACTGACCCGGTCTTCCAGGGCCCCCACCCGTACATTGACCCCCTGCAACTCGTGCCTGATAGATGAAATGTCCATTTTAATTCCTCCCATCTGTATGTTCAAAGTGGCTAGCATATTGTTGCAGGTATTTACTGCTGCAAGCACATCACTGAGGGTGGGCTCTGCTCTCCCAGGATCTGTGTTTTCATCTGTAGCTCTAAGGTTGTCCCCCTGCTCCACATTATTGGCGAGGGTGCTATTCCTACAGCTCTATTACTGGAGGAGTGTGATATTCCTACAGCTCTATTACTGGAGGAGGGTGCTATTCCTACAGCTCTATTACTGGAGGAGGGTGCTATTCCTACAGCTCTATTACTGGAGGAGTGTGATATTCCTACAGCTCTATTACTGGAGGAGTGTGATATTCCTACAGCTCTATTACTGGAGGAGGGTGCTATTCCTACAGCTCTATTACTGGAGGAGTGTGATATTCCTACAGCTCTATTACTGGAGGAGGGTGCTATTCCTACAGCTCTATTACTGGAGGAGTGTCATATTCCTACACCTCTATTACTGGAGGAGGGTGATATTCCTACAGCTCTATTACTGGAGGAGGGTGATATTCCTACAGCTCTATTACTGGAGGAGGGTGATATTCCTACAGCTCTATTACTAGAGGAGTGTGATATTCCTACAGCTCTATTACTGGAGGAGGGTGATATTCCTACAGCTCTATTACTAGAGGAGTGTGATATTCCTACAGCTTATTACTAGAGGAGTGTGATATTCCTACAGCTCTATTACTGGAGGAGGGTGATATTCCTACAGCTCTATTACTGGAGGAGGGTGATATTCCTACAGCTCTATTACTGGAGGAGGGTGATATTCCTACAGCTCTATTACTGGAGGAGGGTGCTATTCCTACAGCTCTATTACTGGAGGAGGGTGCTATTCCTACAGCTCTATTACTGGAGGAGGGTGCTATTCCTACAGCGGAGGGTGCTATTCCTACAGCTCTATTACTGGAGGAGGGTGCTATTCCTACAGCTCTATTACTGGAGGAGTGTGATATTCCTACAGCTCTATTACTGGAGGAGGGTGCTATTCCTACAGCTCTATTACTGGAGGAGGGTGCTATTCCTACAGCTCTATTACTGGAGGAGTGTGATATTCCTACAGCTCTATTACTGGAGGAGTGTGATATTCCTACAGCTCTATTACTGGAGGAGGGTGCTATTCCTACAGCTCTATTACTGGAGGAGTGTGATATTCCTACAGCTCTATTACTGGAGGAGTGTGATATTCCTACAGCTCTATTACTGGAGGAGGGTGCTATTCCTACAGCTCTATTACTGGAGGAGTGTGATATTCCTACACCTCTATTACTGGAGGAGTGTGATATTCCTACAGCTCTATTACTGGAGGAGGGTGATATTCCTACAGCTCTATTACTGGAGGAGGGTGATATTCCTACAGCTCTATTACTAGAGGAGTGTGATATTCCTACAGCTCTATTACTGGAGGAGGGTGATCTTCCTACAGCTCTATTACTAGAGGAGTGTGATATTCCTACAGCTTATTACTGGAGGAGGGTGATATTCCTACAGCTCTATTACTGGAGGAGGGTGATATTCCTACAGCTCTATTACTAGAGGAGTGTGATATTCCTACAGCTCTATTACTGGAGGAGGGTGATATTCCTACAGCTCTATTACTAGAGGAGTGTGATATTCCTACAGCTTATTACTAGAGGAGTGTGATATTCCTACAGCTCTATTACTGGAGGAGGGTGATATTCCTACAGCTCTATTACTGGAGGAGGGTGATATTCCTACAGCTCTATTACTGGAGAAGTGTGATATTCCTACAGCTCTATTACTGGAGGAGGGTGCTATTTCTACAGCTCTATTACTAGAGGAGTGTGATATTCCTACAGCTCTATTACTGGAGGAGGGTGATATTCCTACAGGAGTGTGATATTCTTACAGCTCTATTACTAAAGGAGTGTGATATTCCTACAGCTCTATTACTGGAGGAGGGTGATATTCCTACAGCTCTATTACTAGAGGAGTGTGTTATTCCTACAGCTCTATTACTGGAGGAGGGTGATATTCCTACAGCTCTATTACTAGAGGAGGGTGATATTCCTACAGCTCTATTACTAGAGGAGGGTGATATTCCTACAGCTCTATTACTAGAGGAGGGTGATATTCCTACAGCTCTATTACTAGAGGAGGGTGCTATTCCTACAGCTCTATTACTGGAGGAGGGTGCTATTCCTACAGCTCTATTACTGGAGGAGGGTGCTATTCCTACAGCTCTATTACTGGAGGAGTGTGATATTCCTGCAGCTTATTACTGGAGGAGTGTGATATTCCTACAGCTCCATTACTGGAGGAGGGTGCTATTCCTACAGCTCTATTACTGGAGGAGTGCGATATTCCTACAGCGGAGGGTGCTATTCCTACAGCTCTATTACTGGAGGAGTGTGATATTCCTACAGCTCTATTACTGGAGGAGTGTGATATTCCTACAGCTCTATTACTGGAGGAGGGTGCTATTCCTACAGCTCTATTACTGGAGGAGGGTGCTATTCCTACAGCTCTATAACTGGAGGAGGGTGATATTCCTACAGCTCTATTACTAGAGGAGTGTGATATTCCTACAGCTCTATTACTGGAGGAGGGTGAAATTCCTACAGCTCTATAACTGGAGGAGGGTGCTATTCCTACAGCTCTATTACTAGAGGAGGGTGCTATTCCTACAGCTCTATTACTGGAGGAGTGTGATATTCCTACAGCTCTATTACTGGAGGAGGGCGATATTCCTACAGCGGAGGGTGCTATTCCTACAGCTCTATTACTGGAGGAGTGTGATATTCCTACAGCTCTATTACTGGAGGAGTGTGATATTCCTACAGCTCTATTACTGGAGGAGGGTGCTATTCCTACAGCTCTATTACTGGAGGAGGGTGCTATTCCTACAGCTCTATTACTGGAGGAGGGTGATATTCCTACAGCTCTATTACTAGAGGAGTGTGATATTCCTACAGCTCTATTACTGGAGGAGGGTTCTATTCCTACAGCTCTATTACTAGAGGAGTGTGATATTCCTACAGCTCTATTACTGGAGGAGGGTGATATTCCTACAGCTCTATTACTGGAGGAGGGTGATATTCCTACAGCTCTATTACTGGAGGAGTGTGATATTCCTACAGCTCTATTACTGGAGGAGGGTGATATTCCTACAGCTCTATTACTAGAGGAGTGTGATATTCCTACAGCTCTATTACGGAGGAGTGTGATATTTCTACAGCTCTATTACTAGAGGAGTGCGATATTCCTACAGCTCTATTACTAGAGGAGTGTGATATTCCTACAGCTCTATTACTAGAGGAGTGTGATATTCCTACAGCTCTATTACTGGAGGAGGGTGCTATTCCTACAGCTCTATTACTAGAGGAGGGTGATATTCCTACAGCTCTATTACTAGAGGAGGGTGATATTCCTACAGCTCTATTACTAGAGGAGGGTGATATTCCTACAGCTCTATTACTGGAGGAGGGTGCTATTCCTACAGCTCTATTACTGGAGGAGGGTGCTATTCCTACAGCTCTATTACTGGAGGAGTGTGATATTCCTGCAGCTTATTACTGGAGGAGGGTCATATTCCTACAGCTCTATTACTGGAGGAATGTGATATTCCTACAGCTTATTACTGGAGGAGTGTGATATTCCTACAGCTCTATTACTGGAGGAGTGTGATATTCCTGCAGCTTATTACTGGAGGAGGGTGATATTCCTACAGCTCTATTACTGGAGGAGGGTGCTATTCCTACAGCTCTATTACTAGAGGAGGGTGATATTCCTACAGCTCTATTACTGGAGGAGGGTGCTATTCCTACAGCTCTATTACTAGAGGAGGGTGATATTCCTACAGCTCTATTACTGGAGGAGGGTGCTATTCCTACAGCTCTATTACTGGAGGAGTGTGATATTCCTGCAGCTTATTACTGGAGGAGTGTGATATTCCTACAGCTCTATTACTGGAGGAGTGTGATATTCCTGCAGCTTATTACTGGAGGAGGGTGATATTCCTACAGCTCTATTACTGGAAGAATGTGATATTCCTACAGCTTATTACTGGAGGAGTGTGATATTCCTACAGCTCTATTACTGGAGGAATGTGATATTCCTACAGCTTATTACTGGAGGAGTGTGATATTCCTACAGCTCTATTACTGGAGGAGGGTGCTATTCCTACAGCTCTATTACTGGAGGAGGGTGCTATTCCTACAGCTCTATTACTGGAGGAGTGTGATATTCCTACAGCTCTATTACTGGAGGAGGGTGATATTCCTACAGCTCTATTACTAGAGGAGTGTGATATTCCTACAGCTCTATTACTGGAGGAGGGTGATATTCCTACAGCTCTATTACTAGAGGAGTGTGATATTCCTACAGCTCTATTACTAGAGGAGTGTGATATTCCTACAGCTCTATTACTAGAGGAGTGTGACATTCCTACAGCTCTATTACTGGAAAAGGGTGATATTCCTACAGCTCTATTACTAGAGGAGTGTGATATTCCTACAGCTCTATTACTGGAGGAGGGTGCTATTCCTACAGCTCTATTACTGGAGGAGTGTGATATTCCTGCAGCTTATTACTGGAGGAGTGTGATATTCCTGCAGCTTATTACTGGAGGAGGGTGATATTCCTGCAGCTTATTACTGGAGGAGGGTGATATTCCTACAGCTCTATTACTGGAGGAGGGTGATATTCCTACAGCTCTATTACTGGAGGAATGTGATATTCCTACAGCTTATTACTGGAGGAGTGTGATATTCCTACAGCTCTATTACTGGAGGAGGGTGATATTCCTACAGCTCTATTACTGGAATAGCATCATATTCCTTCACTACCATTACTAAAATAGTACTAATGTGGTATAGCAATACAAATAAAGGAATATAATAATACGGCTGTAGTAATAGTGTTAAACAGAATGCTATTCTAATAAAAGTACTACAGGAAGACAATACTAAAGGGATTTAATACTACTACTATAGTAATGGCGCTAGATTCATAACATAATATTGCTCGAGCAGTAATGAAGTGATATAGCAATACATTAAGTAGTATTTTATTCCTTCAGTACTTTTCCTATAATAGTATTACACTGTGTGCAGAATTATTATGAGTATTTTGATCACGATACTTTTTATACATGTCGTCCTACTCCAAGCTGTATAGACTGAAATACAACTACCAATTAAGTAAATCAGGTGATGTGCATCTCTGTAATGAGGAGGGGTGCGGTGTAATGACATCAACACCCTATATAAGGGGTGCTTAATTATTAGGCAACTTCCTTTCCTTTGGAAAAATGGGTCAGAAGAGAGATTGGACGGGCTCATAAAAGTCCAAAATTGTGAGATGTCTTGCAGAGGGATGCTGCAGTCTTCAAATTGCCAAACGTTTGAAGCGTGATCACCGAACAATCGAGCGTTTCATGGCAAATAGCAAACAGGGTCGCAAGAAGCATGTTGGGCAAAAAAGGCACAAAATAAGTGCCCATGAATTGGGGAACATCAAGCGTGAAGCTGCCAAGATGCCATTTGCCACCAGTTTGGCCATATTTCAGAGCTGCAACGTTTCTGGAGTATCAAAAAGCACAAGGTGTGCCATACTCCGGGACATGGCCAAGGTAAGGAAGGCTGAAAAACGACCACCTCTGAACAAGAAACATGAGATAAAACGTCAAGACTGGGCCAAGAAATACCTTAAGACTGATTTTTCAAAGGTTTTATGGACTGATGAAATGAGAGTGTCTCTTGATGGGCCAGATGGATGGGCCAGAGGCTGGATCAGTAAAGGGCAGAGAGCTCCACTCCGACTCAGACGCCAGCAAGGTGGAGGTGAGGTACTGGTATTATTATTTATTATTATTATTTATTATTATAGCGCCATTTATTCCATGGCGCTTTACAAGTGAAAGGGTATACGTACAACAATCATTAACAGTACATAGACTGGTACAGGAGGAGTGAGGACCCTGCCCGCGAGGGCTCACAGTCTACAGGGAATGGGTGATGGTACGATAGGTGAGGACAGAGCTGGTTGCGCAGTGGTCTACTGGACTGAGGGCTATTGTAGGTTGTAGGCTTGCTGGAAGAGGTGGGTCTTGAGGTTCCTCTTGAAGCTTTCTACGGTAGGGGAGAGTCTGATGTGCTGAGGTAGAGCGTTCCAGAGTATGGGGGATGCACGGGAGAAATCTTGTACGCGATTGTGGGAAGAGGAGATAAGGGAGGAGCAGAGAAGGAGATCTTGTGAGGATCTGAGGTTGCGTGCAGGTAGGTACCGGGAGACTAGGTCACAGATGTAGGGAGGAGACAGGTTGTGCATGGCTTTGTATGTCATGGTTAGTGTTTTGAACTGGAGTCGTTGGGTGATGGGAAGCCAGTGAAGGGATTGGCAGAGTGGCGAGGCTGGGGAGTAGCGAGGGGAGAGGTGGATTAAGCGGGCCGCAGAGTTTAGGATAGATTGGAGGGGTGCAAGAGTGTTGGAAGGGAGGCCAGAGAGCAGGAGGTTGCAGTAGTCGAGGCGGGAGATTATGAGGGCATGCACTAATGTTTTTGCTGATTCTTTGTTAAGGAAAGCACAGATCCGGGAGATGTTTTTGAGTTGTAATCGGCATGAGGTGAAGAGGGCTTGGATGTGTGGCTTGAAGGATAGAGCAGAGTCAAGGGTCACTCCAAGGCAACGAGCTTGTGAGACTGGGGAGAGTAAGCAGCCATCGAGTTTGATGGAAAGGCTTGTTGGAGGAGATGAGTGAGGAGGAGGAAAGACAATGAATTCTGTTTTGTCCATGTTAAGTTTTAGGAATCGCGCAGAGAAGAAGGATGAAATAGCAGACAGACATTGTGGGATTCTGGTTAGTAGAGAGGTAATGTCAGGTCCAGAGAGGTAGATCTGTGTGTCATCGGCATAGAGATGATACTGGAAGCCGTGGGACTCTGAGCTGTCCCAGGCCGAAGGTGTAGATGGAGAACAGCAGGGGTCCAAGAACTGAGCCTTGGGGGACACCGACAGATAGGGGGAGAGATGAGGAAGTGGTGTGAGAACGGGAGACGCTGAAAGTTCGGTCGGTTAGGTATGAGGATATCCAAGATAGGGCCAAGTCTGTGATGCCCAGAGATGAGAGAATCTGTAGTAGGAGGGAATGGTCTACTGTGTCGAAGGCAGAGGACAGGTCCAGGAGGAGGAGGATAGAGTAGTGTCGCTTGGCTTTGGCGGTTAGTAGGTCGTTAGTGACTTTAGTTAGGGCAGTTTCAGTGGAATGATGCGGTCGGAAGCCAGATTGTAGCTGGTCAAAGAGAGAGCAGGAGGAGAGGTATGAGGACAGTTCAAGATGGACATGCTGTTCTAGTAGTTTTGAGGCATAGGGGAGAAGGGATATGGGGCGATAGTTTGACACAGAGGATGGGTCAAGGGAGGGCTTTTTGAGGATGGGTGTGATTGAGGCATGTTTAAAAGCATGAAGGGAATACACCAGTTGTTAGTGATAGGTTGAAGAGATGGGTTAGGGCTGGGATGAGGACTGCGGTGATGTTGGGGATGAGGTGTGATGGGAGCGGGTTAAGTGCACAGGTGGTTAGATGTGATCTTGAGAGTAGAGTGGAAAGATTGTTTTCGGTCATGGTGGAGAAGCTGGATTTGGAGGAAGAAGGCTGAGTAGCTATGATGAGGGGCTGTGGTGATTGTGGGCCAAAGCTTGCTCTGATGTTGTCAACCTTCTGCTTGAAGAAAGAGGCAAAGTCTTCAGCTGGTATGGTATGGGCTGGTATCATCAAAGATGAACTTGTGGGACCTTTTCGGGTTGAGGATGGAGTGAAGCTCAACTCCCAGACCTACTGCCAGTTTCTGGAAGACAACTTCTTCGAGCAGTGGTACAGGAAGAAGTCGGTATCGTTAAAAAAAACATGATTTTCAATACGGACAATGCTCCATCACATGCATCCAACTACTCCACAGCGTGGCTGGCCAGTAAAGGTCTAAAAGATGAAAAAATAATGACATGGCCCCCTTGTTCACCTGATCTCAACCCCTTAGAGAACCTGTGGTCCCTCATAAAATGTGAGATCTACAGGGAGGGAAAACAGTCCACCTCTGGGAGCAGTGTCTGGAGGCTGTGGTGGCTGCTGCACGCAATGATGATTGTAAACAGATCAAGCAACTGACAGAATCTATGGATGGTCGCTGCTGATTGTCATAAGAAAGAAAGGTGGCTATATTGGTCACTATTTTTTGGGTTTTGTTTTTGCATGTCAGAAATGTTTATTTCTACATTTTGTTTAGTTATATTGGTTTACCTGGAGAAAATAAACAAGTGAGATGGGAATAGATTTGGTGTTTATTAAGTTGCCTAATAATTCTGCACAGTAATATTTACCTGCACAAACAGATATCCTCCTAAGATAGCCAAAGCTAAAAAACCCCACTCCAACTTCCAAAAAATATTAAGCTTTGATATTTATTAGTCTTTTAGGTTGATTGAGAACATAGTTCTTGATCAATAAAAAAAAAAATCCTCTAAAATACAAGTTGCCTAATAATTCTGCACACGGTGTATATTCTTTTAGTACGGTTACTAGAGTACTATTATTATATACATCTTTGGTATTGTTAATAGAGTAGTGTTATTTTAGCTCTTCATTCCTATAGTAGTATCATATTGCTTCAGTATTATTACTATAGTATTATAGTAGTATTTTATGCCTTCAGTGCTATTAATGTAGCAGCATAACTAAATTTCCATATTACTATTATCCTCTAATACTATAGTTACATTACCACCTTCTTCTAGTGATATTACAATATACGAGATTGTTTTATCTAAATCCATTTCATGTTCTATGGTTTGCTTACCTCTGCGCCAAACCAGAGCTGTCCTGCGAGATTATCGTGACGAATTTCTTCAGGAAATTTCACACAAAAATCGCGGTTTGCCCGCTCGTGCTGTATACATTCCTCCATGATCTGATTTATGATATTCAGAACGTTGTCCTAAAGAAAAAAAAAATTATAATATCTCAGATTTATTAGATATATACCTGCGTATGAAATCGGCAAGACGATGGGACAAAATCAGCAGTCCTGTGTAACCTGTCACATTGTCAAATTGTCAACCACAATTTCCATAATACCGAACTGTATTAGACTGTATGTGCCCCATCATGAGATACTCTGTGTACTAGTTGGAAGGGGCGCGCCTCAACCAGAGCCGGGGCGCGCCTCAACCAGAGCCGGGGCGCGCCTCAACCAGAGCCGGGGCGCGCCTCAACCAGAGCCGGGGCGCGCCTCAACCAGAGCCGGGGCGCGCCTCAACCAGAGCCGGGGCGCGCCTCAACCAGAGCCGGGGCGCGCCTCAACCAGAGCCGGGGCGCGCCTCAACCAGAGCCGGGGCGCGCCTCAACCAGAGCCGGGGCGCGCCTCAACCAGAGCCGGGGCGCGCCTCAACCAGAGCCGGGGCGCGCGTCACTGTAAAAATGCAACTATGGATATTTTACAAGGTGCACACGCGGGTCAATGCATTGAATGTGGCGGGATAAAAGAAGCCTGTAAGAGCCGAACCGTGCAAAATTTATTATGAAACCCAATGTCAAAAATTACTTTTAGCCTAAAATGTATGCATTTAAGTATTAATAAACCCCATGCCCTACCCCTTTAAGAAACGATGTAAAACACATCAGGGAGAATCCTTTGGGATCTACAGAAACACCTGAGAATGTCAGGTCACCTAATTCTAGAACGCTCATAGGACATTATGGAAAATTCTGCATCACTTCCTAATAGCGACTGACTGCCTCCACAACATGATGTCTCCCATACACAGCACACACAGACATGAGGGATTACTGCTCTCCCGTCTGTATATGGCACATGGTCAGAAGCAGCATGGAGGACACTATACAGGAGAACTCAGCAGTGTAGCTGTGAATCCAGCTCTAGAGTGAGATAAGCCACTTACTAGGAGTTTCTCCGACTCTCTCGGCTTCTGACTCCTTCCCATCCTCTTATCCACAGGCAGTGGGAACCTGATCTCTCAGTGAGCTGCACGTCTGTTACACTGTCAGAGTGAATCAGTTCAGTAGGCAGGGAGAGATGTGGCTCATAAATGGAGAAAGTAGCATATTTAGCCAAGAAATATTACCCAGCTCCTGAAATAATGATTTTTGCAAATCAGATTGTAGATGGAAAGTACCATTCATTAGAAAGAAAAAATAAAATGTTATGCTCCACCACTAGATGGCGGTGTAAGGAAACCCGAACACACGGGTGCAGCTACTTCTAAAGCTAGGCTATCAGGAATAATTGGCAATCATCATCAGTGCTGGTCAAGAAACTGCAAGTGCCTCATTACGTGTGTAATTAAGGGTGACCGAGAGATATCCGATGCCTACCTGCCCGCCGCTACCATTAACTGGGCCGGAATAGGGTTTGATGTTGGTCAAATGAGCAGTTACAGAGTTAATGGGGCGATTTTCCCATTTCTTAGGTAATTACTTGTGTTGAATTAACTTCTATTACTTTTGCAATAATTAACAAGTTTGGAATGGATTTCTTGAAAAAAGAAAAAAAAAAGGGAAGTCATTACGGAGAGAAGCAGGGGCGCAGCTACAGTGGTATGGAAAGATGGAGGGTGCAGGGGTAGCGGTTATACCCGGGGCACGGGCACAGCTACAGGGTTATGGAGGGTGAAGGGGTAGCTATTATACCTGGGGCAGGGGCGCAGCTATAGGGTTATGGCAGTTGCAGATGTAGCGGTTATATCCGGGGCAGGAGCGGAGCTACAGGGCTATGGAGGGTGAAGGGGTAGCGGTTATACCTGGGGAAGGGGCACTGCTACAGGACTATGGAGGGTGCATATGTAGCGGTTATATCCGGGGCACGGGCACAGTTACAGGGCTATGGAGGGTAAAGGGGTAGCGGTTATACCTGGGTCAGGAGCGTAGCTACAGGGCTATGGCAGGTGCAGATGTAGCGGTTATACCTGGGTCAGGAGCGGAGCTACAAGGCTATGGCAGGTGCAGGGGTAGTGGTTATACCCGGGGCAGGGGCGCAGCTCTAGGGTCATGGCAAGTGCAGATGTAGTGATTATATCCGGGGCAGAAGTGGAGCTACGGGGCTATGGATGCAGGGGTAGTGGTTATATCTAGGCAGGGGAACAGCTATGGGGCTATGGAGGGTGCAGGGGCAGCAATTATACCCGGAGCAGGGGCAGCAGATACCCGGGGCAGAGGCACAGCTACAGAGCTATGGGGGGTGCAGGTGTAGCAGTTATACCTGGGGCAGGGGCAACGGTTATACCCGGGTGCTGGATGCCACATAAGATAACAGCAATTTCATAAATGGGGCATAATACAGATTTTGCATTGGGGCTTGGAGCTTAAAGGGGTATTCCCATCTTCAAGATCCGATCCCAATATGTAGTGCTGCTGCTGCTGCTGCTGCTACTAATAATAATAATAATAATAATAATAATAATAATTATAGCAAAAATCCCCAATTAGCAACGTATTATAGTTCTCCTGATACAGCCATGTCTCTAACCTCCTGTGCAGGGCATTGCAGTTCAGGTATCCAAGGTTACATCCACTCATATAATGAGTTATTTAGTTGCTTATGGATGTAACTATGGATACCTAAGCTGCAATGCCCTGAACATAAGGTAAGAAATAGCCGTTTCTCTTACCTCATGTGCAGGGCATTACAGCTACGACCATGAGCAACTGTCACTTTATGAGTGACGGTAAACATGGATACCCAAGCTGCAATGCCATGCACATGAGGTAAGAGACAAGGCTATATCAGGAGAACAATACTACATTTTTAATTGGAGGTATCTGCTTGTATTCTTATTATTACGCCTACCACATATTGGGATAGGATCTTGGAGATTGGAATACGCCTTTTAAAGTTATGATTCATCCATGAAAGAAAATAGAGCAAGGAAAATGAGGAGTCCGAGGTTATGATCAATATCCATATTGAATATTTAGTAAAGTCACACAAAGTAGGAGATAAATGATCGATCGATGGGGATCAGAACACGGAGACCTCCACCGATCCCAAAGAAGGGGGTTTCAAAGTCCCCTGTGTGCAAAGACTATGGGATTGACAGAGATAGCCTTTCCATTAGCCATTCCGGCCAAGTTGGCTAATGGTAAATTGGACACGTATGTAATGTATTGTACAAATGTAATTGCTCCTAAGTGCTTTTATTGTGATAAAATTATGTTTTGCTCCACAACCAGTGAAAGTACCTGAATGTAGGGGGTTAAAAGAAAAAACTGTCTGATGTGGGAGAGTACGAGACCCGGTGTACGGCTACGGCAGAGTCGGGGATAGCGGACGCCGCCAAACTGTGCCTAAGTGTTAGATTCTACTCACAAATTCCAACATTCCGTTTTAAGAATAGATGAAAAGAATAAGTGATCAGCTTCACAAATATTGCAAAAAGAAGCAGAGAACCCCATGGATTACTATGGGATCTGTCTGATGTCCAAATTTGGAAAAGTTTGGAAAATAATATTCCTCCGCTTCTATTTGCGACGGATCACTTATTCCGTCTGTCTGTTCCTGTCTGTTCCAGATGTCCGTGTTTTAGGTACGTGTGACATCAGTGTTTGCACACGGACCGTGTGACCTTTCATGACCCCGCAACGCACACACGCAGGCATCTCCGGCAGCACGGATGTCACACGGATCGCACACTGACGTGATCCGTGTGGCATCAGTGTAAACCATACCGGAGAAAACACGGGTCTTTTTAATAAAAAGATTTTCTATATTTACTTCTCTCCAGCGATGTTGTCTCCGGCTCTGCTGCCTCCCGCTCCTTATCGCCACTCATTATACTCACTGAATATTCATTGCCCTGTGGAGCTAGAAGCGGGGACAGCGCTGGGGACTTCAGTGCCAAGGACCGCATCGCTGGGTGAGTATACAGCAGAGTGAGTATGTGTGTGTGTGTGTGTGTTCAGTGTATACATGCATGTGTGCTATGTGTGTGTATGTGCTCAGTGTACCCATGTGTGTCGGCTATGTGTGTATACACGTGTGTGTGTGTGTGTGTGTTCAGTGTATACATGCATGTGCCCTATGTGTGTGTATGTGCTCAGTGTATCCATGTGTGTCGGCTATGTGTGTATACATATGTGTGTGTTCAGTGTATACATACATGTGCGCTGTGTGTGTGTGTATGTGCTCAGTGTACCCATGTGTGTATACATATGTGTGTGTGTGTGTGTGTTCAGTGTATACATGCATGTGCACTGTGTGTGTGTGTGTGTGTTTAGTGTATACATGCATGTGCCCTATGTGTGTGTATGTGCTCAGTGTATCCATGTGTGTCGGCTATGTGTGTATACATATGTGTGTGTGTTCAGTGTATACATGCATGTGCGCTGTGTGTGTATGTGCTCAGTGTACCCATGTGTGTATACATATGTGTGTGTGTGTGTTCAGTGTATACATGCATGTGTGCTGTGTGTGTATGTGCTCAGTGTACCCATGTGTGTATACGTGTGTGTGTGTATACGTGTGTGTGTATACGTGTGTGTGTATACGTGTGTGTGTGTGTATACGTGTGTGTGTGTGTGTATACACGTGTGTGTGTATACACGTGTGTGTGTATACACGTGTGTGTGTATACACGTGTGTGAGTGTGTGTGTGTGTGTGTGTGTGTGTGTGTGTATGTTGAGAACCTAGAAGCCGGAACATCGCGGGGACAGCATCGGGGACTCATCACAGTTCCCAATGAATTCTGATGAATCTGTGAAGCTGTAGCGTGGGTGTCGTGGGGGTCATCAGGATGTCATTCGAGTTCATTGGGAACTCAGATGACCTCCTGGATGTCACTGTGCTTTGTGAATACTCACCTGTCCCCGCGGTGCTGTCCTCGGCGGTGCTGTGCCCGGCGCTGTACCTGCAATGCTCCGGCTTCCTGAGTGCGGTGAATAATCGATGAAAATAATGAGCAGCGGTTAGGAGCGGGAGGCAGCAGAGACGGAGAAAGCCGGTAAATATGGAAAATCTTTTTATTTCACAGACCCGTGTTTTCTCCGATACCTGTCACACGCATGCAAACACGGATGTCATACGTGTGACCATAACCATGCGTGTGACTGATACCTGGTTAAACACGGACGTCTGAATCTGGCCTAAGACGGAAAGTTGGATCATGTGAGCGGAGCCTTAATGAGAACCAGAGCTCTCAGCCATAACCCCCAGGTACAGAGACAAAGGGATGCCCGGGATGAGAACCAGTACTTCTATCAAGCCAACCGGACACCCCCGATGCCAAAGAGTGACATTAGTCGCAGCACTGTGGCTACTGCGCAGAGGTGGGCAGCCAATACCCAGAGGTGCCAGGCTTCAGGCAGAGAAGTCATTGTGAGTGAGGCGGGCTGGTGCCAGTCCGGACTGCTTTGGAAGTCCAGTTATGTGGATGATCTAGGACAGAACTGGGTCTCACCAAGACTCAGCTGTGGTGCAATCGGTGGCATAGGCACAGGAAAACCATATTTTACGGTTTAGGCTGATGAAGCCATGTTGGATGTCTTCATAGTGCCCTGTTCAAATTAAGCAACAAGTTTTCTGCCTTCATATTGGAAACCTTATGTCTGGAAGTGGGAGTCATGACTACCTAGCTATGTAGCGCTCCATGACAGTGATAACCATATAACAAACCAGGCTGTTTTATAAGTAATCACTTTGGAGTAACACGCCAAGCATTCTTTATTGGTCCTGGCTCCAGTACCGGGGGTGTTGCATCTTCCTCTTGTCTTGGCTGAATCCCTCTGCTCTTCGTTTTGTACATTTTCCATTGTAATCCATCACACTTCTTCATAGGCCGGCTCAGGTAGTAGAGTGCCTCCTGAGTATTCAGGTAGTTGTCATCCACGCTGCTACAATTGACAGCCTCCCTGTGCCTGTTGATATATTACGGCTACACTGGTAACTGTCTGTGCATATTGAGCCTCTGCTACATTGCTGGGCTCCTCTGCAACATTGCTGGGCTCTGCTTTTCAAAAGGTTAGTTATGCCCCAAACCTCATATTTCGGCTGCCCTGCCACATCACTAGAGGTACTTGTGACTATCACAACCTTGCCACATTTGTAGTCTCTCCTCTACTGGTAATCCGTGTATTCCAAGACATTCCTGGCTCTGCTATTAAGAAATGGGGTGAAGGGCCACTCGGGCAGAGCACTTTTTAGCCAAGGAACTACTGTGTGCGGATGTGACCTTGGGTGGGATGCATGACACTTACTGGTTTCTTCAGAATGGTGTCCATCACCCCGCTGGTGGTCATTGTCACAGTCAGGCTACTTTCACACATCAGGTTTCTGCATTCAGGCACAATCCTTTTTTTTCCTGATCCAACGGATCCGGCAAAAAATGTAAAAACCGTATCCGGGGGATCCGTTTGGTCCGTTTTTTGTTTTTTTTTTGCAGGATCCGTTTTTTCAAAACATTGGAGCATGCTCAGTTTACAAAAATGGATCCGGCAGCCGCATCCATTTTTTGCCGCATTACGCCGCCATCGTAAAACACGCCGTATCACGCCGGATCCGGCGCGATGCGTTTTTTTTGCCGGACAAAAAAAAATGTTACAAGACACGTTGCCTCCGGCCGCCGCTTTATTAATTTTTCCGCATCCGGAAAAAAAACGGATGCAACACAAAGCCATCGGGCACAATCCGGTAACAATGCAAATCTATGGGGATAAAACGGATGCGGTACCGGATTCGTTTTACCCGTTTTTTTCCGGATTGTGCCTGATGGAAGAAACCTGATGTGTGAAAGTAGCCTTAGTCAGCAACACACACCACACCAGAGTTCGCTTAGCCAACAGAATTGTTCACTTTTATGACAGACATGGCCTTCCTTTCCTTCCTCTCAGTGTGGGGTACTGCACCGTGACCTGTCCCCCGCTTTCTTGGATCTCGTCCTCAAGCTCCAGGAGTCTGTCTCCTTCCCCCTAACTCTGTTGACCATTGCCCGATTTTGGGCCCTGAGTGCTCTCTAGCCGAATGACTCTCTAAGCTCGTCGGGGTGAGCTGTAGGCTCCGGACCTCTTGAGGTTAACTCATGGTTCCCTGACTAGCCCTAGAACCGAGATCACATCTTCTCACACTTGAACCTTATTCTCTACAAGTCCTCTTCTATCCTCTTTCCCGCTATCTGCCATTCCTCCCTTCCACTACCTTAACCTCATCTTATCTAGCATCTAATCCAGGGGTCCAAGGGCCACCAACAGTGCATGTTTTCAGGTCTCTTTAGTATTGCACAGGTGATTAATCACCTGCACAGGTGACGATTCCAACACCCATGCAATGCTAAGGAAATCCTGAAAACATGCACTGTTGGCGGCCCTTAAGAACTGGAGTTGGGAACCCCTGATCTAATCTAAAGTCGTCTCAATGCTAGATGGCAGCCATTGGTACAAACATATACATCTTATAGAATTTAAAAGTTTATATAACAAGAATCAACTACACAGTGGGGCGCAGCCCCCCTACTACAACTACATCACTGGAATCTGCTACTGACAAGTTCAGTATTTCATTCCTAGCTCTGCTACATCATTGAGTCAGCTCTGCTGACTCATATCTGTATTGGACTTTCTGATTACCTCAGCTCTGTCACATCACATGTTTATCATGGTAGAACACTATCCAGACTGTGCTTCATCTTACTCCTAGGTTCCAGTCCTATTCAACCAGTCACCATTCAGCCATTCTGCCCATCCTGCTACACAACCGTCATCTGTCCGTGCTGTGCAGCAACTGGAGACCGGACCTAGGTGGATCCACCTCACCAGTCGAGACATTACCCCGGGGATTGAATCAATAATCTAACAATCTGATCATCAATCTGACACTAGTATTCAGACTCTGCTTCATCTTACTCCAAGGTTCAAGTCCTATTCCTCCAGTCACCATTCAGCCATTCTGCCCATTCTGCTGAACCAACGTCATCTGTCCGTGCTGTACAGCAACTGGAGACCGGACCTAGGTCTATGAGGATCCACCTCACCAGTCGAGACATTACCCCGGGGATTGCATCTAACAATCTGATCATCAATCTGACACTAGTATTCAGATTCTGCTTCATCTTACTCCAAGGTTCCAGTCCTGTTCCTCCAGTCACCATTCAGCCATTACGCTGCACAACTGTCACCTGTCCGTGCTGTACAGCAACTGGAGACCGGACCTAGGTCTATGAGGATCCACCTCACCAGTCGAGACATTACCCCGGGGATTGCATCTAACAATCTGATCATCAATCTGACACTATCCAGACTCTGCTGCTTCATGTTACTCCAAGGTTCCAGTCCTATACACCTCCAGTCACCCTTCAGCCATTCTGCCCATCCTGCTGCACAACCGTCATCTGTCCATGCTGTACAGCAACTGTTGACCGGACGTAGGGATATGAGTATCCACCTAACCCGGCGAGACATTAACCAGAAGATTGCATCAATAATCTAACAATCCAATATCTTTACAGCCTGTATCTGCACTGATATTACCGACTGCCACATGCCATAAATATAGCAGTACCAGGAGTTCAGAATTTTTGTTTTATTTTATTTTTTTTAGAAATTCCCAACTTATTAGATTTACAATTTTTAGAAGATGTAATTTGGGCAGAATAAATCAAACTCGCAACGACAGCTGAAGACCCATTTCCTACATTTATTGACTAATATAAAGATTTATCGCGTGCAGCTCGGAGAAAAGCAAATTCGGTGTATATTTAGCGGTCCGTCCCCTGGATCTCCTCTCTCCCCGGTGAAGGAGGAGGAGATTTATTAGCATTGCAGGGTTTGCAGGAGGAAGAGCACATTGCAGGGAGACAGCAGCACATTGTACAGCTCATTAGGCCCGGAGAAGAGTCTCGCTGCAGACTTCGAGCCTATAGACGTTCCCGTGTAATTAGCGCTCATTACAAATCACAATGACAAGCGAACATTACCTAACCGCGTCACGGTGCAAAAACCAAACAACAGAGGCGGGCATAGAAAAAAAAAAAGTTTAATTAATAAGCAATTATATCAGTTATTAAATATCTGCCGTTCTGAAAGTCATCAATTAATAACTATGATTGGATGCATAAAAATCATGGAGATAAGAGATTGGAAAGTTCAATCACTGCTTAGGCACTGACAGCGCAGCATGACATGGCCAAACACTGCCAGCACGGCCCATGCTGCGCTATCAGTCATAAGGTACGGGCTAAACTCCCCAGTACTCATACTGGTATTAGAGCGGTAATGGTCATTAACCCCATAATTCCCCAGTGTGTCTAAGGCCTACGTAGATTTGTCCCTCTTTGCTCCTTAAAGAGTACCTGCCCTTTTACTAAAAGCCTGTATTAAAGCTGCCTGCAACACATAGCCCTCCATACAGAATAATGGACCCATATTGCTGTCCATACAGAATAATGGCCCCCACATAGCCCTCCATACAGAATAATGGACCCCACATAGCCCTCCATACAGAATAATGGGAACCACATAGTCCTCCATACAGAATAATGGACCCATATTGCTGTCCATACAGAATAATGGCCCCCACATAGTCCTCCATACAAAATAATGGGCCCCACATATTCCTCCATACAGAATAATGAGCCCCACATAGCCCTCCATACAGAATAATGTGCCTCACATAGCCCTCCATACAGAATAATAGGCCCCACATAGCCCTCCATACAGAATAATGGCCAGACATAGTCCTCCATACAGAATAATGGGCCCCACAGTGTCCTCAATACAGAATAATGGGCACCACATAGCCCTCCATACAGAATAATGGGCCCCACATAGTCCTCCATACAGAATAATGGCCCCCACATAGCCCTCCATACAGAATAATGGACCCCACATAGCCCTCCATACAGAATAATGGGCCCCACATAGTCCTCCATACAGAATAATGAGCCCCACATAGCCCTCCATACAGAATAATGTGCCTCACATAGCCCTCCATACAGAATAATGGGCCCCACATAGCCCTCCATACAGAATAATGGGCCCCACAGTGTCCTCAATACAGAATAATGGGCACCACATAGCCCTCCATACAGAATAATGGGCCCCACATAGTCCTCCATACAGAATAATGGGCCCACATAGTCCTCCATACAGATTAATGGGCCCCATATAGTCCTCTATACAGAATAATGTGCATCACATAGCCCTCCATACAGAATAATGGGCCCCACATAGCCCTCCATACAGAATAATGGGCCCCACATAGTCCTCCATACAGAATAATGACCCCCACATAGTCCTCCATACAGAATAATGGGCCCCACATAGTCCTCCATACAGAATAATGGGCCCCACATAGTCCTCCATACAGAATGGGCCCCACATAGCCCTCCATACAGAATAATGGGCCCCACATAGCCCTCCATACAGAATGGGCCCCACATAGCCCTGCATACAGAATAATGGCCTCATACAGTGCTCATTAAACAATAATAGGCCCCACATAGCCCTCCATACAGAATAATGGACCCCACATAGCCCTCCATACAGAATAATGGGCCCCACATGGCCCTCCATACAGAATAATGGGCCCCACATAGTCCTCCATACAGAATAATGGGCCCACATAGTCCTCCATACAGATTAATGGGCCCCACATAGTCCTCCATACAGAATGGGCCCCACATAGCCCTCCATACAGAATAATGGGCCCCACATAGCCCTCCATACAGAATAATGGGAACCACATAGTCCTCCCTACAGAATAATGGGCCCCACATAGCCCTCCATACAGAATAATGGACACCACATAGTCCTCCATACAGAATAATGGCCCCCACATAGTCCTCCATACAGAATAATGGACCCCACATAGTCCTCCATACAGAATAATGGGCCCCACATGGCCCTCCATACAGAATAATAGCCCTCCATACAGAATAATGGGAACCACATAGTCCTCCATACAGAATAATGGGCCCCACATAGCCCTCCATACAGAATAATGGGCCCCACATAGTCCTCCATACAGAATAATGGGCCCCACATAGTCCTCCATACAGAATAATGGGCCCCACATAGTCCTCCATACAGAATAATGGGCCCCACATGGCCCTCCATACAGAATAATGGGCCCCCCATGGCCCTCCATACAGAATAATGGGCCCCACATAGCCCTCCATACAGAATAATGGGCCCCACATAGCCCTCCATACAGAATAATGGGCCCCCCATAGCCCTCCATACAGAATAATGGGCCCCACATAGCCCTCCATACAGAATAATGGGCCCCACATAGCCCTCCATACAGAATAATGGGCCCCACATAGTCCTCCATACAGAATAATGGGCCCCACATGGCCCTCCATACAGAATAATGGGCCCCCCATAGCCCTCCATACAGAATAATGGGCCCCACATAGCCCTCCATACAGAATAATGGGCCCCACATAGCCCTCCATACAGAATAATGGGCCCCACATAGCCCTCCATACAGAATAATGGGCCCCACATAGTCATCCATATAGAATAATGGCCCCAAATAATCCTCAAAATATAATGGGCGCTAAATTGTTCTCCGTATAGAATGTTGATACCTTGCCACCTTGGAACCATTGTGGCCCCCACTAGCACTCCTCTGTTATGAGAAATGTTCAGGTTTATATGTGTATCACACATACGGATGCGAAACCTAGACAATAAAGGAACAAGACAAAAGAAGAATCAAAGCCTTCGAAATGTGGAGCTGGAGAAGGATGTTATCACCATGGATGACAAGAAGAACAAACGAAGTTTGGAAAGGATCACCAAGCTATGACTTTTGCCTATTTTGGATACATTATACGTAGAGAGGAATCACTGGAGAAGGATATCGTGGTCGAAGAATAGACTGAACAAGGGAAGGCGGAAGACCAGCAAACCGATGGCTTGATACTATTAAGATAATAGCAGAGAAGATCCTGTGTAGACCTATCTAGGGTGGTGTAAAACACTGGTGGACCTATGTAGGGTGGTGTAAAACCCTGGTGGTCCTATCTAGGGTGGTGGAAGACCCTGGTGGACCTATCTAGGCAGAATAGACCATGGTGGACCTAACTAGGTGTACAAGACCCTGGTGGACCTATCTAGGCGGAAGAGACCATGATAGACCTATTTAGGCTGCACAAGATCGATCTTCCTAGAGTGTTCATCTGCCAAGTCGTCATTGCTCGAGATCGAGCTGAAGGGCGGTAAATGTGCATCACTTCTTGGACCCCAACTTCACCAGGGTTCACATGCAAATAGGTGTCTCTCTTGTGACCCAAAGAGAAGTCCTGGCTTAGCCATCTCTTAAGACCTCTTTCACACATCAGTTGTTTGCCATCAGGCACAATCCGGCGAATTGCGGATAAAACGGATCCGGCGTATGATTCCACCGGAACCGTTTTTTCCTCATAGACTTGTATTAGCGTCGGATTATGCCGCCTGGCCTAGCGTTTCATCCGGCGTGAGGCCTAGCGTTTCATCCGGCGTGAGCCGGATCCGGCGAAATTTGTTTGCCCAGCTGCCAGAAATGACACACAATTGAACTTTTTTTGGCAACTAATGAAAGCCTATAGCCGCCGGATCCGTCGTAATGCGGCAAAAAACGCATTACAGCGACAGATCCGTTATTTTAAACTGAGCATGCTCAGATGTGTAAATTTCTTTCTGGTTAGAAAATCTCTCTCTCTGTCGGTCTTCTCTGTCAATGTCGGTCTCTCCCTCTCACCCCCTCTCTCATACTCCCCGATCACCGGCGCGGCGTAGCGCTGCACAGCTGTCACACTGCTCCCGCGGCTTCTCCTGCTTTGAAAATGCCGGCCGCTCATTATTCCATCTCATATTCACTGCTTCCTCCATCCTCCGTTGCTTATGATTGGTTACAGTGAGACAGCTGTCACTCAGCGTGGGGGCTCTTCCGACTGCCACTAATCACAGCCGCCGGTGGGCGGGGTTTATATCTTGCAGTAAAATAAGTAATTAAAAAAAAAAAATGGCGTGAGGTCCCCCCCAATTTTGATACCAGCCAAGGTAAAGCCACTCGGCTGAGGGCTGGTATTCCATGTTATGGGGAGCCCCCCAGCCTAAAAATATCAGCCATTCAGCCGCCTGGAAATGCCGCATCCATTAGATGCGACAGTGCCAGGACTCTACCTGGCTTATCCCGATTGCCCTGATGTGGTGGCAATCTGGGTAATAAGGAGTTAATGGCAGCCCATAGCTGCCACTAAGTCCTAGCTTAGTGATGGCAGGCGTCTACGAGACACCCCCCATCACTAAACTGTAGTAACAGTAAATAAACACAAAACACTGAAAAATCATTTATTTGAAATAAAAAAGACAAAAAAACACCCTCTTTCACCACTTTATTAATCACCAAATACCCCTCCAGGTCCGACGTAATCCACACGAGGTCCCACGACGCTTTCAGCTTTGCTACATGAAGCTGACAGGAGCGGCTGTAGAGCACCGCTGCTCACTGTGAGCTCCACGGAGCAACTGAAGTGAGTCGTGCTGTCAGTGGTAATGTCACTCAGGTTACAAGTGGCAACAGCTGGATTTTCTGTACAAACTGCTACAACGGTCAGTTTTTTTAACGGATCCGTCCCATTAGTTGTACCACAATCTGCGACGGATCTGTTGCATCAGTCACAAACCGGATTGTGCCTGATGGCGAAAAACTGGTGTGTGAAAGTTGCCTAAATCCTATAAAGTTCAGTAGAAAGGGCCATGGATGTAGCTGTTTGGGGCAGCCAGGGTTGGGACTGTGGGCACCCTTCAAATTTTCCACTAATTGAGCCCTGGATAGTACACAGATGAAGGGTAGAAGTGTCTGGAGGCTTCGTACAGCTTTGATCCGATATAAATATGCTTCTTCCTTCACCGTATGGAGCGCAGCGATCCGCCATGGTTGTGTCGATGATTGACATTGATGCAGTCGTACAGTCTCCTCACATCTGATGTCAGCCATTAGCTGATGCACCAGCGGCTCCTTCTCGGATTCGGCAGGGGGTTAATGATGAAAGCGCATCTCGCGCGGCAGGAACTAAAGCGTTCTTTTATGGCTTAAACTCGCGATTTCCTAAACATCAGTTTATCACATTATTGGCCTGTATTCTTTTGGCAGTGCACATATTTAACTAGGAACACAACACAAGCAATACTTACATCTATAGACGCTAATTAGCTTTATAATAAAGCCCCCGGGAGCGCTCCGGCATCTGGCTAACGGGATTTGCATTTACCGTTGTCTTTTGCAACCTCTAAGGGTAAATTATTTTCAATAAAACTTTGTATGATAAGATTTAAAAAAAAAAAATTGCAAGGCTGGTAAAAAAAAAATCCGCAGGACGCCCCCTCCGCTGACAGCTGGTAAATATCTGCAGTTTGCCCTCATTGCGGGTGCCTGGTTTTATAAACACAGAGGTGCAGGTGACGCCGATTGCGTCCTGATTTATGGAGAAAAACACTAAAAATTGACTATTTTTAAAATAAACAGTAACGCAACATTTGCAAATATCATATTTTTCGTTTTATATGACGTGCCCCAATTTAGAGATGAAAAAGGGGGAGGGGTTACGTCTTATACTACAGTGGTGTCTTCCCAGAAAAGGAGCGGCAGCAGTGGTGGAGCGGGGTTCACAGGAAGAAGGGGCAGTGCTGGAGTATGGCGATGCTGCAGGCGCTGAGGTGGGGGGGCTGTGCTGCCAGAGGTGGGGCGCTGTGCTGCCAGCGGTGGGGGGGGCTGTGCTGCCAGCGGTGGGGGGGGGGCTGTGCTGCCAGAGGTGGGGGGCTGTGCTGCCAGAGGTGGGGGGCTGTGCTGCCAGAGGTGGAGGGGCTGTGCTGCCAGCGGTGGGGGGCTGTGCTGCCAGAGGGCTGCCAGAGGTGGGGGGCTGTGCTGCCAGATGTGGGGGGCTGTGCTGCCAGAGGTGGGGGGCTGTGCTGCCAGCGGTGGGGGGCTGTGCTGCCAGCGGTGGGGGGCTGTGCTGCCAGCGGTGTGGGGCTGTGCTGCCAGCGGTGTGGGGCTGTGCTGCCAGCAGTGGGGGGCTGTGCTGCCAGCGGTGGGGGGCTGTGCTGCCAGAGGGCTGCCAAAGGTGGGGGGCTGTGCTGCCAGAGGTGGGGGGCTGTGCTGCCAGAGGTAGGGGGCTGTGCTGCCAGAGGTAGGGGGCTGTGCTGCCAGTGTGGGGAGCAGGGTGGTGCGGCGAGTATCGCAGATGCTCTGTCGGCGGTGTGAGCTTCAAAGAAATGGCGCCTGGAGTCGTTGAGTGTGCAGATTGAGTTCTTGGCTCAATGACAAGCCAAGATCTCACCTGCGCACGCGCCGACTCTGGGCGACATTATTTGAAGCCAGGGCATCTGGGACACCCATCGCACCACCCTACTTCACACAGCCACCCGCA